>NC_092224.1:83893649-84011149 GCF_036320965.1 Panulirus ornatus
AGTTGAACCCTCCATGACTAGTCTTTGATCCAAGTGATCCTTTCCCCCGACGCGTTGTGTTGCAAGTCAGATCTTCTTAATATTCGGGGGAACAAGGGTAGATCCATGTAATAAATAAGAAGTTACGAGGCAGGACTGAAACCTGATATTGTCATTTCTGTCGAACATCAGATCTGAACTTATGAGCGATATCTTCTGGAAGATCTAAACATACGAGCGATGCCCTTATAGAAGATCTGAACTTTGAGCGATGCCTGTATAGAAGATCTGAACATAAGAGCAAAGCCTTGCAGAAGATCTAAACTTTTAGGACATGTCCTTATAGATGATCAAAACTTATGAGTGATCCCTCGTAGAGGATCTGAACTTTAGCAAGATGCTCTTATAGATCAGAAATGACGAACGAAGCTTTGAAGAGGAAGATCCGAACTTTCAAGCGAAGCTTTATAAAAGATCCGAACTTTCGAGCGACGACTTCAAGATCAGAATTTGTGAGCGATGACGCTTATAGGATACGAAAACTTTCCAGTGATAACTAACAGAAGATAAATGTACTTTCAAGCATTGCTTTACTGAAGATCAGAACTCAAGTGGGAAGTGGTAACAATAAATATAATAATAATAATAATAATAATAATAATGATAATAATAATAATAATGATAATAATAATAATAATAATAATAATAATGATAATGATAATAACAATAATAATGATAATAATTATGATAATAATAAATATGATAATAATAACAATGATAATGATGATAATGATGAGGATAATAATAATAATAATAATAATAATAATAATAATAATAATAATAATAATAATGATTATAATGATAATAAGAATAATAATAGTAATGATAATAATAATAATAATAATAATAATAATAATAATAATAATAATAATAATAATAATGTTAATAATAAAACTACCAGTTGCGAGGTACGTCTGCACTAAGAACCTATTTATTATGCTTAAGCTTAACCCATCCTGACACATAAATTAGCGCTAATTGCTAATTGTAAGCAGTGCGCCAGTGGATTACAGAAGGCAGCGGAGTTTGCCCCATCGTCGATTGTTTACAGACTAAAGAAGAGAGGGAGCATCGGTGGCGGCAGACATGATCCCTCTTCTATCATTGGGTTTGGATCACACAAGTCTGAATGAACCATTGTGCTTTCCAGGTTTTGGATTCCTCTTGTGTCCTTCTTTTTGTTCTTGATGAGACGAGTTTCCTCGGGACAAAATGAAAGGTTTCTATAACTAGTAACGAGGCGTCTCCAGTAACGAACTAGGCGTCTCCAGTAACGGTGTGTCTCCAGTAACGGTACCAAGACGTCTCCAATAAGGAGACGCCTCTTATATCAAATCATCTCCAGTAACGAACAACTCATTTGACGCTGTATTCTGCAACTTCCTCTGAGCGAAATTGAGAGACAACGATCCATTTAAGGACTGCAACTCTTTTTTTTTTTTTCTTACAGTCTAGTGTACTGTTTCTTTTTATTGGTTTTGACCAGAAGGAGCGAGGCGAAGTCAGGTACCCACCTAGCGGTCCTCCACCACTTGGTAATGATCACGACCTTCAAGTTTCCACAGATCGACATAGCGGGTTCCTCTCCCTGGAAGGCGGAGCCATTCTGGAATGCGATCTGGGCCATTCTGGAATGCGATCTGGCCATCCTGGAAAGCGATACGGGCAATCTGGAAAGCATTATAGTGATTGCGGCAGGCGGCGGAGTCACCCCTGATTCGTAAAAACGCTGAGTCAGAAACGCGATCTGGTTATCATGGAACGCGACTTGGCGATTTAAGAACACGAATCAATCTGCCTCCTGGAAAAACGTCTTGACCAAACTGGAACGGGATCTAACGACTGTAGATGAGGATTTCGTAAGCAGGGCACGAAACTAGGTCACTGAAACAGAGGAACAGTGGGCGGAAAGGAAAACGACAAGTGAATGGGTTGTTATATGCCAAGGGCAGGTGCCCAGTAGACCTGGCGAATTTATAGCAACGCCAACAATGGGTACTGGCATGACAGTCTTCGCTTTACCTTAGGAAAATACAGACTTCAGTGGTTCAGTTAACTTTGTGGAGACCAGATGTCGCCATTACAGACCTCTTGTTGTTGTCGCTGATGTTAATGTTTGCCAGTTTCCCTGAGCCTCAGTCAACCTGACGAAGAACACCTCGAGTGTCTTTATTCACTCTCTAGACCCAGTGCATGTGCATGACCTCCGCCTCAGTACTGGGTTCTGGTTTATTTTATTGTCGCTAGACGACCAGGTCCCAACCTCACTCCCTCAGACAGACTCGGCTGCACAGCAGAGCAACACGTTTTCATGTGGTCATCTGTGTAAGTGCATGAGTTTGTTGTACACTTCAGGGAGCTAGAACACTACCCTTACTCGGCCCATCCGAGTGTCGGGTCAGCCCCCTGGGCACGGTGGAGCACCTACAGCCATCAGTCCTCCTCTACCACCAACCAGAAGCAGTGGTGGATGGGGCTGTTGGCAGCTGACCTTCTTAGGAGGCAGTGATGGCATGAGTTCCTAGGTCTCAGCTGGACCACGCCCTAGCTTTACCTGGGCCTGGTAACGGTGAAGAAGAAGGGCCTGGGAGAACCACCTCACCACTCATCCCATATCAGTATCACAGGCGAAGTAACCTCCAGTCATACCATGCTGGACCTACCGACTGGCAGAACGTCAAGGATAGTAGAGCTTCTTAAAACTGGGTTCTTTGCCTTTTTTTTATGTTCAGTTGTGAACATCTCGTAAAGCTTATGAATAACATAACATTTCAACCCCTTGAGGACGACGGTATAACCCTATGATGATGTCCTGGCCTATAGCTTGAGCTGTAAGGGTCAAGCAGGAAGGTCAAAAATATAAATAAAAGGACCAGGATAATCATACCCAAAGGTCGGACTGTCATGCTCAATGGTCGTAAGAGGATCGTACTCAAGGGTCGTACCGCCGTCGTGCGCAGGTCGTCAACATTCCCACTACAAAATGGAATGAAACCCTTTAAAATCCATCGTACTTGCGATATTGCCTGTGGACTGTCGCATGTTTGTGACCCGAATTCCGTACATACTAGACGAACGAACGAAAATAAACAATCTAAGCAGAAAATGCAAACCCTACTAGGACTCTTCTAGTTTGTGAAATCGCCAAATTCTAGGAAGTTTTCTAAAAATCAATAAGCAGGTCAGTCCCGCCGGTAACATTTAGAAGACCGTATGTTAACTGTTAAGTTTTTGTTTACACTAACTGGTACACGCAGCGATAAAAGTTGCCAGATACTGCCAAGAACGTATTGCTTCTGAGCGTTGAACCCTGCGTCCTAGTTCTGTTTACGTGTGTTGTTAGCGTTGTGACCTTGTTCTACGGGCACTTGTGGTTAACGAGGGTTCTAGTTTTAGCAGCACGTGCAATTAACGAATTTCTAACTCTTATTAGCACGCGTGGTCAACGATATTCATTAATCTGTCGCCTCATTATTTTTTCCAACTTGATATGCAGTTCGTTTTCTTTATATGTGGTTTCGGTGGAGGTTATGGCATGTGACCTTCTGATCCTGTGGCAGAGCATCGTAACTGGCCGGCATCTCGTACATGGCATTACATAGGAAGGACAGATAACAGGAGGCCTAATGGTTATCTGCTGGTGGACGGTTCATGGGAGTTCATGGACAGAACAGAGACCAGGAGAGCTGATGGTACCATGACGAGGCTATGTGCTGAAGGACAAAACACGGGAAGAACAGATAACAGGAGATCTGATAGTCCTTGACGAGGTTATATGCTGGAAGAGAGGACATGGGAAGGACAGATAACTGGAGAACTGTTCGTACCATGAGGTTATATGGGAAGGGCAAATAACGGGAGATCTAATGGTATCATGACGAAATTATCTGTTGGTGGACAGTGAATGGAAAGGACAGATAACAGGAGACCTCATGGTACCATGACAATGTTTTCTGTTGATGTGAAGGTCAGATGGTTCCATGACAAGGTTACCTACTGAAGGACAGTGTTATCATTTACGTTTATCTATCTTTAAAGACAGAGTAGCAGAGCGAAGGGCAGGGAAATGCAGGACCTCGCCTAGAAACTAGGGAGTCTCGTGATCTCAGTGTAGCCCCCCCCACACAAGACACATCCACATGTTGGCTCATCTACTCCCTCACCTTGAGCACACTTGGTACTTCTGTTCGCGCACCGCAAGCTTCCTTCACTTGTCAACTGGTCAGACCTTAAAGGCGTGAGCTACCATTGCCCAGCTTACTGTATACACCTTCCTTCACTTCGAGTGAAGGTTTCCCGCCCTTGTCGACTAGTCAGAGCAAAGCCTGTTTTCCTCTGCCCAGCTTAATGCAAAGTTCCTTCACTTATCATCTGCAACCCATTTACAAAAAGTCACTTGTCCTAAAGGGAAAGTTCCACGGGACTTTCCGTTTGCCAGAGTAACACAGTTGGCCACTTTAATAGAGGAATACAGTTTGCCAGAGTATTATAGTTTGCCAGAGTAATACAGTTTGCCAGAGTAACATAGTATACCAGAGAAACACAGTCTGCCAGAGTAACACAATCTGCCAGAGTAACACAGTTTGCCAGAGTAACACAGTTTGCCAGAGTAACATAGTATACCAGAGAAACACAGTCTGCCAGGGTAACACAGTCTGCCAGAGTAACATAGTTTGCCAGGGTAACACAGTTTATCAGAGTAACACAGTTTATCAGCGTAACACAGTTTGCCAGAGTAACATAGTTTGCCAGGGTAACACAGTTTATCAGAGTAACACAGTTTGCCAGAGTAACACAGTTTGCCAATTTGCCAGAGTAACACCGATGTTACAAAAAAGAAAATGTGTAAAGCCCCCTTTACGGATATTATAACCCAGTCAGCTCGACTTCTGTTAACATAATGACGACCATCATTTGAAGTAATCTCACACATCACATACAAGATCACAAGTCAACCATGATCAACATACTTTTCCACGAAAGCGTTCGTGTCTGACTGACCTCTTATATAGAATCATCAACATGGATTTTGAAAGCAAAGCGTTTGAAGTCATCTCATCAGATTTTTGAAAAACATTTGATATAGTCCTGCATCAGAGTTTGAAGATATCAGATTTTAGAAAAACTTTTGATAAAGTCCTGCATCAGAGTTTGAAGATATCACATTTTAGAAAAACTTTTGATAAAATCCTTCATCAGAGTTTGAAGTCATCTCATCAGATTTTTGAAAAACATTTGATAAAGTCCTGCATCAAAGATAACAATAGCAGAAGTCCAGTCGCATTGGAATACACTAGACTGTACGTCATCGGTGAGGAAACTTGGTCGACGAACCTCAATTAGAAGCAGTGGTAGGCAACAGACGTGCACGGCGCAGGGATGCAGTGCTGCCTCCTGGATGCAGGGAAGGGGTTCGTGATGGCGACGCAGGGGGAGGCTGCTGCAGTGTGCCGTTTATCACGTAACCCAGCCCTCGACCAGGTCGGGTTGGTGTTTTTGTGGGTTCATTTCGCCTCACGTACACGTGTAATGCAGGTGCTCAGACAACAGTCTCACGCCGTCTCTAACCCAAGAGTGGTAGGTAACACACACACACACACACACACACACACACACACACACACACACACACACACACATACACACACACACACACACATAGCCTTTTATTCTCAGTCTTTTTAATCTTGTTTTTATTTTCAAGAAATAAAATCACGATCATACTAGATTTTCCGATTTCTCTCGTGCCATATCGGGTTGGCATCACCGGTTAAGGAGGAGGTAGACGTTTCCCCAGGGGCGTCCATCCCTCTGACCGATTTCAATTGACTAAGGACTTACCCCCCACACTCCTGGTCGCAGCTCCCACACAGCTCTCACACTTGGCCTTTTTCTCTCTCTCTCTCTTCATGCCTGCAACTTTCACGGTCTCGTATCTCATCTTCCCTCTGTGGAAACACCATCTCTCCACTTCCTTCCCTGACCATCTCTGTGAGACCCATTTGTCCATTGCTTACTCCCCTCTGCGCTGTCGCATCTCTGATCTTCATCGCTTGCCATTTGCTTCCGTCGTCCCACGAGTGACCTTTGCGTCTACGGTCGTACAAACTTTTCCCCATTGTTCGCGGGTCCTGAGTCTCCTAACTTTGATGTCATCTGGCATAAAAAATGATGAAATATCTCCTACCCTTAATAATAACTTCGCTGTGTCATGTTTCCTCTCTCTCTCTCTCTCTCTCTCTCTCTCTCTCTCTCTCTCTCTCTCTCTCTCTCTCTCTCTCTCTCTCTCTCTCTCTCTCTCTCATCAATTCCTCTAAATTATGTACAATTCTTTGACAGTCTGTCATCCTACCGCAAGGCTGTGCTTCTCTCTCTCTCTCTCTCTCTCTCTCTCTCTCTCTCTCTCTCTCTCTCTCTCTCTCTCTCTCTCTCTCTCTCTCTCTCTTGACGTTCACGCACCGAAGTCCTCTACCCAGGGAATTTCAACGCACACCGCAGGAATGATCCCAGCGGAGCCGAGGCCTTGTTTCTCTCTCTTTCCCTTCTTAAAACGACCTGGAACAGATGATCGAACAGCCAAAACGTGTTCCGGAGCGTCACGACCCTTGTACCAACACACTCGAACTCTTTCTTACTTCTGAATACTTTCACTGTAATTACGCTCTATCCTCCCCCCTCAGGGTCCAGCCTCGTTTCTGTCACTACCTGAGAGAGGCACGACCATCCCTGTGGCATTCTGGGAGAGCTCAGCGGCCATCTCAACGTGGCTTCTGTATACACTTTCCCTGGGACGGGCACTCCTGCTGCTGCTGCTCTCTCTCTGGTGGGAACGCCTCCTGTTGTCCAGATAGCAGAGCAGAGATGATCTGGGAGTGAACCTTAGATCCCATCTTTTCCTCCTAGTCATGGCTGGATGGCTTCTGCTCTGATGCCTGTCGCATCAAGGACAAAGTGTACTGGGTCATCATGACTCTTCATTTCCCCCTGAAACACATTTCGCTCATGACTTCTCGTGAATAACTGCTTGCAAAGCAGTTCTTCACGATATCCAAAACACCTTCTGCCAACACATCTTTTTCGTTCTCAACCAAAAACATCTCCGATAATTTCTGAAATTCTTCCTTTCCTCCTGTTCTCAAAACATGACCGATTTATCGCTAACTCTCAGACCGAAGAAGGCACGCTTTTTGGTACCATGTTTTCCTCTAATTCAGTCTTTTTGGGATGATTCTGCTTCTAATCCTCCATCTCCTCCCACTGAACCTGCTTCTAATCCTCCAGCCCCCCATCTCCTCCCACTGAACCTATACCATCTCCTATCTGCTCCTCGCACACGATCTCCCAAGTATTCTCCCAGTTCAAGGTAGACAAGGCGTGTGACCCGGGTGTGGTACACCTCCTCGAGTCCTAAAGGAGTGTCGTATCTCGCTCGCCTGCTTCACTCATCTAAATACCCAGAATTTTCCGTCTTCTTGGAAGCACGCCTTGGTGCAGCTCATCCCTAAGAATGGAGACTGCTCTAACTTCTCCAACTATCGCCCAGTTGCTCTCGCTTCTGCTGTCTCCAAAGTCTTTGAGACTCGCCTAATCTCTCACTTTCTCAAACACTTAGAATCCCATTCCCTTCTCTCAGATCACCAGTATGGACTTCACAGTGTTAGGTCTACTGGTGATCTTCTCACTTATTTGACTCACCTCTGGTCCTCCTCTCTCAGGGATTTTGGTGTGACTTTTCTCGTAGCCTTGGACATCTCCAAAGCACCTGACAATGTGTGGCCATAAGTCGTTGATTCTAAACTCTTTTCTCATATCCTTCCTGAGTTCGGACGTGTGAATCGTAGCAGAATGGGAATGCACTTAACGAAATCTAATTGTGCAAACACGCATTTTCTCTCTATATCTTTACCTATGTATCATTTGTATCTCTGGTAAGGTTCAAAACACGGCAGTTCAACCTTGTATGAACCTTGTATGGACATAAACATTACATACATATCCTACACTCTATCCTGTTAGCCCTCTCACAATCAGCATCACAAAGTCTCCTTCCCAAAAGCTGGCGGTGGTGTACAAGTGCCGTAATTATTTCCCTCGCGATCAGCTGTTTCACTTGAACTGGACGGAACAAGTGGCGTACCTCAGGGATCAGTCTTAGGACCAGTTCTCTTTTACATCCATACCAGTTACGGTGTTAATGAGACTGTCTAAGATATCAAAGTTGGTAGAGGGTAATACGCTGGGAAATAAGACTATAACAGATACTGAACTATAAAGCTGCAACCTGACTTTAAACCACGGGTTGCAAATGAGTCCTGACATGGATAAGTGCCAAGTTGACACACTAACAGTACACTCGTGAAACTACACCACAGCATGAGTTATGTCCAGCAACAAAAGATGGAAAAGAAAAATGACTTCAGTGTCATATTCTCTGGTGATCTAAAGCCAAGTAAGCGAGGAAGCAGTACATAAAAAAAAAAAGCGAGCCAACCTGTAGGCTTCAGAGATAAGGCATTCAAATTCAACGTTAAGAAACTAACCTCCACTCTGTGATTCACTGGTGCGTCCCCTACTTTGAATACTGTGTCCAGTTTCAGTTATCCTCATAACAAAACACAGACAGAATGGAAAAAGTACATTGTACAGATAGTAGGCGAGATGCTCCCCAGACGGAGAAACAATTGCCTTGAGAGCCAACACATTGTACACAGATTTAGCTTAAATAAGAGGTTAAGAGGTGATTCCATACAGGTATTCTCAATCAACAAAGCCGTTGACAACTTCGATCTAAGCCACCGTACAATGTAGATTTCCCTGATTTCCCTCGCAGTAATGGATACAAACCCGTGGGCCGACGTTTTACTTCGCGTAAATGAGAGGACTTATGATTTTCAACAGGGTTATCAATATATGGGATGACTTATCGACGTCAAGAGTATTTCAAAACACCACCATGAATAAGTAAGAGAACAAACTTGACAAAGACGATACGATACTATGTATACTTTCCTACACTCTTACTTGCACTGACCTACAGATCCCATTGGCCTGTGAATCCTTATGTATGCCTTTGAACACGTCCAACCCGAAGTACTTCGATCAATCATGGGAGAGGGGTAACCACACCTCGCTGTCCTCCGCGGCATACCCACAGCAGCAGCAATAGCTGCTCCTCCTCCCTCCCTCCCTCGCCTGGGACCTCACACCTCACGCGGTCTAACCAGTAAACTGGTTCGTAAACAGATGGATATTATTATTCCAATGGCTCTGTCGATCGAGCAGTTACCAGTGTCGCAACACACGCCCACTCAACACGCTCAGTAAACACGAAACTTTACCACGATTTACCGACTTCCTCGTTCTGATGGGTCGTCCATGCCGCTGTAGCCGCTCCTGGGCACTAGTCAGTGACCCCCCCGCATGACAACACAGGCCCAGTCAGTGACCCCTTGAACCTCTGACCTTTCGATAGAAATATACAGAAAACGGGCCAGGGACCCATGTTCCGTAGCAGCGTTTGACCCACGAGCCATAATGTCATTTATGTTGCGTCTAACATTAACTTAACGTGGTGTACATACGCATATAGATAGATAGATAGATAGATAGATAGACAGATAGATAGACAGATAGACAGACAGATAGACAGACAGACAGATAGACATAGAGATAGACATGTGTATATATGGGACTCCTAGGAATATATATATATATATATATATATATATATATATATATATATATATATATATATATATATATATATATATATATATATATATATATAGATAGATAGATAGATAGATAGATAGATAAATATAGATAGATAGACTGATCTTAACTTTCAGGCTGGTTGATCCTGACGTCACGTTTCACCAGAGTGCTTTAAAACTGTGTTTACACCACTATCATATATCATGACCCGGGCCACCGTAAGGGAGGGGGAAGGGGTGTGAACTAGGCGGTGTAGAACACCTCTCTGTGCTACATCTGTGGCAACGTTTTCTGAACCTCTGTTGAACAGTAGTATGAATACGATTTTCAAGGATGATGGTCGTTTTTCAAAGACTTTCTTGTCATCTCTGAGAACAATGAAATATGACTATGTTCCAGTAACTACTTACTCAAAAGTCAAATTTATGTATAAATTTGTTTTACAAGGATTGACTTCTTCTATACGATATCATGATATAAAAGTTTATCAGTCATTTGGAAAAAATGGAATAGTTCAACAATCCATATTTTCTATTCGACTTATAATAAAAAAAAACGGAGAGAAACATAATGTGGGTGATGGTGTAGACATAAACTTTTTTTTATTTTTTTTAAATTCCGGTCCTTCGCTTCCAGTTAGGTGTTTGAGGCTGAAATTTCACAAGTTTTTTTTTTTTTTTTTTCTTCTTCCTTGGGCGGCCGCTTGCCTCTCAGCACCCCACGACCACCTGTGACATAACCCCCCCGTGAGCGCGACCGTACGATGTACGATGTCGTTTTGGCGTTTGACCCGACACTTGTCTCGTAATCCTCTATGGATTATCTTCCTCACGCTTCATCTGAACTTTCAACCAAAAAAAAAAAAAAGAGGTTTATAATCATATCCTCCAGTGTGTGTTTCATGGATTTTTGGCATCAACATTTGATTGTTGATCTAATATGAAATGTTACAATCCAGGAAAAAAAAATTCTTAATCATCAGTTTTTTATCATATTGAGTGATCAGGTAAATCAGTGGGAAGATTTTTCATGGTATGTTTTCATCCTTGATCGTTGTTTACCGCGTTAACGAATAGACAAAGAAAAGAAAAAGGCCTCAACCACTCAGACTCAGTCTCCAGCTGTCATGAATAATGTATCGAAACTACAGCTGCCTATCCACATCCAGGCCCCACAGACTGTTCCATGGTTTACCCAGGACGTTTCACATGCCCTGTTTCAGTCCACGTCGACTCCGGTATACCACATCGTTCCAATTTACTCCCTATCCCGTGCACGCCTTTCACCCTCCTGTATGTTCAGGCCCCGATCGCTGAAAATCTATTTCACTCCATCCTTCTATCTCCAATTTGGTCTCCCAGATCTCCTTGTCCCCTCCACTATTGAAACAGTATATATATATATATATATATATATATATATATATATATATATATATATATATATATATATATATATCCGTAGTAAGACTGGGATGGAGGGAATACCTGGAACCGAGAGATGATGAGAGCTTAAGACTTTTTCTAAACGTTAACAAAGTTCCACATGTTTTGTGTACATCTGGAAGCAAGTGTTGGCTGGTAAGCTGATCCTCCCTTCACGGAAATAAGAAAATCTCATAATCCTTCAACGTAAAACGTTCCGATGTAAACTGAATAAACATGACTGTTTTATATATATATATATATATATATATATATATATATATATATATATATATATATATATATATATATATATATATATATATATATATATACACGGGTTTATCTCAGTTATTAAATCTTCATTTTTATACACACACACACACACACACAGGCCATATTGGATCTCTTTCGCTGGAAATCGCTTGAACGATGTATACCAAACGCTCGAGCCAGAGGCCAAACAAAGGTGTAATATTTGTAAATGTTTTTCACTCGATCATATGACGTATTTGTTGTTGATGGGTTTATCAGTTTTCACTCTCCCTCGTCTTTTTTTTTTTTTTTTTATCTATATCTACATATCAGTATCTTGATCAAGGTTGATATTATCATGATCGATGTCTGAGGAACCGTGAAAGAGCGATCCATTTTGAGAGCTAGTTGATTCAGGGAGGAACTTCTGAAGTAATATATGAACTGTTTTGTCTGAAGTCTTCGAACAATGAACAGTCGTGGTAACCTGTGTTATTGTGTCGGTACGATCCTAGGGCACGACGGTACGATCCTAGGTCACGACGGAACGATCCTAGGTCACGACGGTACGATCCTAGGGCACGACGGAACGATCCTAGGGCACAACGGTACGATCCCAGGGCACGACGGTACGATCCTAGGGCACGACGGTACGATCCTAGGGCACGACGGTACGATCTTTGACTATGACGGTACGACGACCCTTCAGCATGACGGTACGATGTTAGATCATGACGGTACGATGGTTCTTCAATACAACGGTACGACCCTAGATCATGACGGTACGATGATACAACGTTACGATCCTGGAGGATGACGGTACGATGTAATCCCTGACCGCAGTTGTACTATCGTATACCAAGTCTTTACGACCACCTATGCAAAAGACCACGACCCTTAGTCTGGTCCGAAAGTGGTCAGGTCAAAGGCCAATTCCATCCTAGACAAGGGCCATACCGTTGTGCTCAAGGGCCTCACCCTCGTGCTCAAGGGTCTACCAGTACCGTTGTTATCAAGGGTAGTTTTACCGTTGTTACCAAGGGTCGTTGTACCGTTGTTATCAAGGGTCGTTGTACCGTTGTTATCAAGGGTCGTTGTACCGTTATTATCAAGGGTCGTTGTACCGTTATTATCAAGGGTCGTTGTACCGTTGTTATCAAGGGTCGTTGTACCGTTGTTATCAAGGGTCGTTGTACCGTTATTATCAAGGGTCGTTGTACCGTTATTATCAAGGGTCGTCGTACCGTTATTATCAAGGGTCGTCGTACCGTTGTTATCAAGGGTCGTTGTACCGTCGTGTTCAGCGCTGTACCGTCCTGCTCAGGTCTCGTCCCATCGTCCCCAGGGATTACACCAACCAGCTCAAGGGATTAACCACTGCCTGCGAAAGAAAAGCTGAGAGAGAGAGAGAGAGAGAGAGAGAGAGAGAGAGAGAGAGAGAGAGAGAGAGAGAGAGAGAGAGAGAGAGAGAGAGAGAGAGAGAGAGAGAGAGAGAGAGAGAGAGAGAGAGAGAGAGAGAGAGAGAGAGAGAGAGTGGACAAACACCGGCCTAGTACTGAGAACCCCCATCCCATATGTGTGTGTGTGTGTGTGTGTGTGTGTGTGTGTGTGTGTGTGTGTGTATGTGTGTGTGTGTGTGTGTGTGTGTGTGTGTATGTGTGTGTGTGTGTGTGTGTGTGTGTGTGTGTGTGTGATTACGTGCGGGATGGAGAGCAACGTAGAAATGTGCGACGTGAAGCCGGCAACCTTGACGAGGTGATTAAGTCTGATTTAATGATTTAACAGCATTTTGGGTAGAGGAGGAACACAAGGCGAGCGAAACAGGGAGAGAAAATACTTGAGAGAGATGGGCGAATGATTTTGAAAGATTCGTATATAACATGTGATAAACGTGTCCTGGATTTTCACTCAACTTTATTTTTGTATTAAAAAAAAGGAATAGTTTTACGTTGCTTTATTTAGACAGCTTCATATTGTGCTGGTTTAATTTTTAGTTCTGTGTGTACAATACAGTTTTGCATTTCTCATTGTTCATGTTTGGAGCCTATGAAGTATTCTATTTTTGTTATTATGTTAGCATGGCTACTGCATACGGTAGCTTCCACCCATCACTCATTACGACATTTCCCGCGCTAGCAAGGTAGCGCCAGGAACAAACGAAGAAATGGCCACATCCGCTCACATCTATACTCTAGCTGTCATGTGTAATGCACCGAAACCACAGCTCCCTATCCACATCCAGGCCCCACAGACCTTTCCATGGTTTACCCAGGACGCTTCACATGCCCTGGTTCAGTCCATTGATAGCACGTCGTCCCTTGTGTACCACATCGTTCCAATTCTTTCTATCTCTTCTCTGTATCTCTCTCTCTCTCTCTCTCTCTCTCTCTCTCTCTCTCTCTCTCTCTCTCTCTCTCTCTCTCTCTCTCTCTCTCTCTCTCTCTCTCTCTCTCTCATCGACGACCAGTCAGAAATATGCGTTACAAATACAAACACTCGTTCCCCTCCCAGCCGAGAAGTATGATGAAACGATGACCACCTAGAAGCTGGACCGCAGTTTTTCTTGGCCTCAGAGTGTACAGTTCTACCAGCTCTGGGCCGCCAACACCGACCCTGCTCCTTCTACGGCTCAGGAAATAATTGAGCCTCCCTTCCCCACCTCGAGAACGATACATCCACTTTTTTCCCTTTTTTTTCGCGGTAACTTCGCGATGTTCAACGCTGATAAAAAGAAAAAAGATGGCATGATTTCGATATATCTAAAGACATGAATAAACAGGGTGAGTGAGAGTGTAGTTAAGATCTATTTGATGCAATACTACTACAGCTGATAGTGATCAACACTCTTGTATTCTTGTATATATCATACAGTTGAACAGGTAAAGATTCTCTCCTCTCTCTCTCTCTCTCTCTCTCTCTCTCTCTCTCTCTATATATATATATATATATATATATATATATATATATATATATATATATATATATATATATGTGGAAGGTATTAAGAATATATGGTGTGGGAGGCAAGTTGTTAGAAGCAGTGAAAAGTTTTTATCGAGGATGTAAGGCGTGTGTACGTGTAGGAAGAGAGGAAAGTGATTGGTTCTCAGTGAATGTAGGTTTGCGGCAGGGGTGTGTGATGTCTCCATGGTTGTTTAATTTGTTTATGGATGGGGTTGTTAGGGAGGTAAATGCAAGAGTCTTGGAAAGAGGGGCAAGTATGAAGTCTGTTGGGGATGAGAGAGCTTGGGAAGTGAGTCAGTTGTTGTTCGCTGATGATACAGCGCTGGTGGCGGATTCATGTGAGAAACTGCAGAAGCTGGTGACTGAGTTTGGTAAAGTGTGTGGAAGAAGAAAGTTAAGAGTAAATGTGAATAAGAGCAAGGTTATTAGGTACAGTAGGGTTGAGGGTCAAGTCAATTGGGAGGTGAGTTTGAATGGAGAAAAACTGGAGGAAGTGAAGTGTTTTAGATATCTGGGAGTGGATCTGTCAGCGGATGGAACCATGGAAGCGGAAGTGGATCATAGGGTGGGGGAGGGGGCGAAAATTTTGGGAGCCTTGAAAAATGTGTGGAAGTCGAGAACATTATCCCGGAAAGCAAAAATGGGTATGTTTGAAGGAATAGTAGTTCCAACAATGTTGTATGGTTGCGAGGCGTGGGCTATGGATAGAGTTGTGCGCAGGAGGATGGATGTGCTGGAAATGAGATGTTTGAGGACAATGTGTGGTGTGAGGTGGTTTGATCGAGTAAGTAACGTAAGGGTAAGAGAGATGTGTGGAAATAAAAAGAGTGTGGTTGAGAGAGCAGAAGAGGGTGTTTTGAAATGGTTTGGGCACATGGAGAGAATGAGTGAGGAAAGATTGACCAAGAGGATATATGTGTCGGAGGTGGAGGGAACGAGGAGAAGAGGGAGACCAAATTGGAGGTGGAAAGATGGAGTGAAAAGGATTTTGTGTGATCGGGGCCTGAACATGCAGGAGGGTGAAAGGAGGGCAAGGAATAGAGTGAATTGGAGCGATGTGGTATACCGGGGTTGACGTGCTGTCAGTGGATTGAATCAAGGCATGTGAAGCGTCCGGGGTAAACCATGGAAAGCTGTGTAGGTATGTATATTTGCGTGTGTGGACGTGTGTATGTACATGTGTATGGGGGGGGGGGTTGGGCCATTTCTTTCGTCTGTTTCCTTGCGCTACCTCGCAAACGCGGGAGACAGCGACAAAGTATAAAAAAAATATATATATATATATATATATATATATTGTACTGCAGTAGTGAGGGCTTAAAACGTACCACGTAAATCCTGAGTTCCTAACACTTATTCCTGGAACTAATCTCATGTCTGTAGAATATCGGAAGTACTTTACAAAATCTGTGAAAAAACTTTCCAGTGTGTGTATATATATATATATATATATATATATATATATATATATATATATATATATATATATATATATATATATATATATATATATATATATATTTATATATATATATATATATATATATATATATATATATATATATATATATATATATATATATATATATATATATATATATATATATATATATTCTTTTCTTTTAAACTATTCGCCATTTCCCGCGTTAGCGAGGTAGCGTTAAGAACAGAGGACTGGGCCTTTTTTGGAATATCCTCACCTGGCCCCCTCTGTTCCTTCTTTTGGAAAATTAAAAAAAAACGAGAGGGGAGGATTTCCAGCCCCCCGCTCCATGTATATACTCACTTATTCGCCGTTCCCAGCGTTAGCGGGGAAGTGCTAGGACCAGAGGGAAGATATAGTCTCATTCGTTCACATCTCCCCTCTACTGGTCATGTATAATGCACGGAGGAGGAGGAGGACACAGCCCTTCCCCATCCCTGGGACTTGGGGAGGGAAAAATACTTCTCACAGATTCCCTCCCTGTGTGTGTGCGTGTGTGGTGGTGTGGGAGGAGACTAAGAGCTGTGGGAGTTGGGGGGTACGTCTCTGTCAGTAATGCGAACTGCTACACCATGGAGCCACACATACACACACACACACATATATATATATGTGTGTGTGTGTGTGTGTGTGTGTGCTGATAACCATGAGGAAAAATGAAACACTATACATTCGCTTGCAGTTTCGCGTAATCACATCATCAGGGAAGATAAAAGAGTGAGACGGAAGATTCAGAACAGTCAGTATCTATATACAAGAGAGGAGAAGCTATGATGCCGCTGGTGCACAAGTGTTTGTGTATTTACCGTGTTTCATCTTTCATTGTGGTTAACAGCAAATACTAGATCACGTGCATCAGTCCACAAGTTCTTCACCATTTCCATTCACACTACCGAATACCCTATGCCCTTCAATTATACCTTCAACTTTCACGTAACTCACCTTCGCATTTAAATCATCCATCACTTAATACCTGGTCTCTTACGTCAAAGCTGTTGAAGCACTCACTCAACTGCTCCCAAAACATTTGACTCTCGTGATCATCCTTCTTGTGCCTGGGTGTATACGCATGAATAAAGTTCCCTTCTCTCACCGTCTACTTTCAGTTTTACCCACAGAAGTCTAGAGCTCAATTTCTTACTCTCTTTCACACACTTCCATAACTCCTGCTTCAGAGGTGGTGTTACCCCTTCCTTAGCTTTTGTCCTCTCACCAAACCCTGACTTTTCTCCTAAGACATTTCCACGCCATTCTCTCCCCTTACCATTAAGTTTTGTTTCACTCAGAGCTAGAACATCCAGGTTGCTTTCTTCAAAAATACAACCAGTCTCTCCTCTCTTCTCATCTTGGTTACATCCACACACATTCAAACACCCCAATCTGAGCCTTCGAGGAGGATGAGCACTTCCCGCTCGGCTTCTTCTTATGTACGTAATTTAGAAATTGAAATATAAAAAAGTGGAGGATTTCCAGCCCCCCGCTCCCGGCCCCCTTTAGTCGCCTCCTACGACACGCAGGGAATACGGAGGTAGAATTCCTTCTCCCCTGCCTCATATATGTATATGGCAGAAGTAGACGATAATCTTGTTCTGTTCTGTTGTAGTGACTGTACCACCGTGGAGCCCCGGTGGCCCACACCTCCCTGATGTAGGCAGTGCCATCTGCGTGTGTGTGTGTGTGTGTGTGTGTGTGTGTGTGTGTATCTTGCGTCTCCCCATCCACGTGTCTGCATCTGTCCATCTATGTGTCTGTGTCTGTCCATCTACGCGTCTGCGTCTCTCCCTCTAAAGACCCGAGAGACCACACTGTTCCTGCTTCGAAAAAAAAAAAAAGATAGAAGAAAAAACGTGCATAGGTGAGAAGACAGACTACTGGCTGCTACCTGGTGTGGGAGACGACCCTGATATGTGGGTTCGGATCCCAACACCAGCAGCTGTAATCTATCAAGGGAGGTGCAGACCCTAGCAACTGTAGACCAGCAATTATATCTGCCGTTGATGGTTGTCTGGTATGTATGTGGTGGGTTTGCATCCCAACAAGATCAGGTGCGACCGTAAGGGATTGTGCTCCAACCTCCTCGGCTGAAGACTCGGCGACGACAGTTACGTTACTGGATGTTCTGATGCGAGTATAAGGATTCGTATCCCATCAAGAGTGACTACGTTGGTTTAGATCCCCTCAATAAAAAGATGTATGGGTTCCGAAGACGTCAGTAAAAAGACTAGTCAGTGGATGGACTATAAGGATTCAGACCTCGTCAGTGGATGGACTATAAGGATTCAGACCTCGTCAGTGGATGGACTATAAGGATTCAGACCTCGTCAGTGGAAGGACTATAAGGATTCAGACCTCGTCAGTGGAAGGACTATAAGGATTCAGACCTCGTCAGTGGAAGGACTATAAGGATTCAGACCTCGTCAGTGGAAGGACTATAAGGATTCAGACCTCGTCAGTGGAAGGACTATAAGGATTCAGACCTCGTCAATAGATAGACTATAGGGGTTCAGCACTATAAGGACTCAAGCTTCGCCCACAGTAGCTCAGTAGGGTTCAAACTCATTAGAAAAAAACTTAGCATGAGCTACGATTCGTGTGTCAGGCCATCACAATTAGTCTGGGATTAACCAGATTTACCATCACAATTAGTCTGGGATTAACCAGATTTACCATCACAATTAGTCTGGGATTAACCAGGATTTACCATCACGATTAGTCTGGGATTAACCAGGATTTACCATCACAAGTGTACACGATTAGTCTGGGATTAACCAGATTTACCATCACAAGTGTACACGATTAGTCTGGGATTAACCAGGATTTACCATCACGATTAGTCTGGGATTAACCAGATTTACCATCACAATTAGTCTGGGATTAACCAGGATTTACCATCACGATTAGTCTGGGATTAACCAGGAATTTACCATCACAATTAGTCTGGGATTAACCAGGATTTACCATCACGATTATGTCTGGGATTAACCAGGATTTACCATCACAAGTGTACACGATTAGTCTGGGATTAACCAGGATTTACCATCACGATTATGTCTGGGATTAACCAGGATTTACCATCACGATTATGTCTGGGATTAACCAGGATTTACCATCACAAGTGTACACGATTAGTCTGGGATTAACCAGGATTTACCATCACGATTATGTCTGGGATTAACCAGATTTACCATCACAAGTGTACACGATTAGTCTGGGATTAACCAGGATTTACCATCACGATTAGTCTGGGATTAACCAGATTTACCATCACAAGTGTACACGATTAGTCTGGGATTAACCAGATTTACCATCACAATTAGTCTGGGATTAACCAGATTTACCATCACAAGTGTACACGATTAGTCTGGGATTAACCAGGATTTACCATCACAAGTGTACACGATTAGTCTGGGATTAACCAGGATTTACCATCACGATTAGTCTGGGATTAACCAGGATTTACCATCACGATTATGTCTGGGATTAACCAGGATTTACCATCACAAGTGTACACGATTAGTCTGGGATTAACCAGATTTACCATCACAAGTGTACACGATTAGTCTGGGATTAACCAGGATTTACCATCACGATTATGTCTGGGATTAACCAGATTTACCATCACAAGTGTACACGATTAGTCTGGGATTAACCAGATTTACCATCACAAGTTTACACGACTGGTCAAGGATTACCGAGGATTTACCATCACGATTATGTCTGGGATTAACCAGGATTTACCATCACAATTAGTCTGGGATTAACCAGATTTACCATCACAAGTGTACACGATTAGTCTGGGATTAACCAGATTTACCATCACAAGTGTACACGATTAGTCTGGGATTAACCAGATTTACCATCACAATTAGTCTGGGATTAACCAGGATTTACCATCACAAGTTTACACGATTGGTCAGGGATTACCGAGGATTTACCATCACAAGTTTACATGACTGGTCAAGGATTACCGAGGATTTACTTAAGATTTATCGTCGTCAGTGTACACGACTGGTGTGGGATTACCAAGGATTTACCATCACGATTGGTCTGGGATTAACCAGGATTTACCATCACAAGTGTACACGATTAGTCTGGGATTAACCAGGATTTACCATCACAATTAGTCTGGGATTAACCAGGATTTACCATCACGATTAGTCTGGGATTAACCAGGATTTACCATCACAATTAGTCTGGGATTAACCAGGATTTACCATCACAATTAGTCTGGGATTAACCAGATTTACCATCACAATTAGTCTGGGATTAACCAGGATTTACCATCACGATTAGTCTGGGATTAACCAGATTTACCATCACAATTAGTCTGGGATTAACCAGATTTACCATCACAATTAGTCTGGGATTAACCAGATTTACCATCACAAGTGTACACGATTAGTCTGGGATTAACCAGGATTTACCATCACAAGTGTACACGATTAGTCTGGGATTAACCAGATTTACCATCACAATTAGTCTGGGATTAACCAGATTTACCATCACAATTAGTCTGGGATTAACCAGGATTTACCATCACAATTAGTCTGGGATTAACCAGATTTACCATCACAAGTGTACACGATTAGTCTGGGATTAACCAGGATTTACCATCACAATTAGTCTGGGATTAACCAGATTTACCATCACAATTAGTCTGGGATTAACCAGATTTACCATCACAAGTTTACACGACTGGTCAAGGATTACCGAGGATTTACCATCACAAGTGTACACGATTAGTCTGGGATTAACCAGATTTACCATCACAAGTGTACACGATTAGTCTGGGATTAACCAGATTTACCATCACAATTAGTCTGGGATTAACCAGATTTACCATCACAATTAGTCTGGGATTAACCAGATTTACCATCACAAGTGTACACGATTAGTCTGGGATTAACCAGGATTTACCATCACAATTAGTCTGGGATTAACCAGGAATTTACCATCACAATTAGTCTGGGATTAACCAGATTTACCATCACAAGTGTACACGATTAGTCTGGGATTAACCAGATTTACCATCACAAGTGTACACGATTAGTCTGGGATTAACCAGATTTACCATCACAATTAGTCTGGGATTAACCAGATTTACCATCACAAGTGTACACGATTAGTCTGGGATTAACCAGGATTTACCATCACGATTATGTCTGGGATTAACCAGATTTACCATCACAATTAGTCTGGGATTAACCAGGATTTACCATCACGATTAGTCTGGGATTAACCAGGATTTACCATCACGATTATGTCTGGGATTAACCAGATTTACCATCACAAGTGTACACGATTAGTCTGGGATTAACCAGGATTTACCATCACAATTAGTCTGGGATTAACCAGATTTACCATCACAATTAGTCTGGGATTAACCAGATTTACCATCACAAGTGTACACGATTAGTCTGGGATTAACCAGGATTTACCATCACAATTAGTCTGGGATTAACCAGGATTTACCATCACAATTAGTCTGGGATTAACCAGGATTTACCATCACAAGTGTACACGATTAGTCTGGGATTAACCAGATTTACCATCACAAGTGTACACGATTAGTCTGGGATTAACCAGATTTACCATCACAAGTGTACACGATTAGTCTGGGATTAACCAGGATTTACCATCACGATTATGTCTGGGATTAACCAGGATTTACCATCACGATTAGTCTGGGATTAACCAGATTTACCATCACAATTAGTCTGGGATTAACCAGGATTTACCATCACGATTAGTCTGGGATTAACCAGGATTTACCATCACGATTAGTCTGGGATTAACCAGATTTACCATCACAAGTGTACACGATTAGTCTGGGATTAACCAGGATTTACCATCACGATTATGTCTGGGATTAACCAGATTTACCATCACAATTAGTCTGGGATTAACCAGGATTTACCATCACAAGTGTACACGATTAGTCTGGGATTAACCAGGATTTACCATCACAATTAGTCTGGGATTAACCAGGATTTACCATCACGATTAGTCTGGGATTAACCAGGATTTACCATCACAAGTGTACACGATTAGTCTGGGATTAACCAGGATTTACCATCACGATTAGTCTGGGATTAACCAGGATTTACCATCACAATTAGTCTGGGATTAACCAGGATTTACCATCACAATTAGTCTGGGATTAACCAGGATTTACCATCACGATTAGTCTGGGATTAACCAGGATTTACCATCACAATTAGTCTGGGATTAACCAGGATTTACCATCACGATTAGTCTGGGATTAACCAGGATTTACCATCACGATTATGTCTGGGATTAACCAGGATTTACCATCACGACGGTGTGCATGACTGGAATGGGATTACCCAGGTTGGGAAACAGGTGGATTAACGTCCATGAAAGTACGTACACGACCTTGTAGATCATGTATACAAATGAGACATTCTTCCTCCTCACAATATAGATAGTTCTAACCAAGTCTGTCGGGCATGTCTGTTTCTCTCTAACAATGTTGACTAAGAAATTATGGTCCAGAATGTGGGACATTAGTCATATGAGAGGTCAGGTCATTGAGAGGTCAGGTCAGTGAAAGACCAGGGGAGTGAGAGGTCAGGTCAGTGAAAGGTCAGGTCAGTGAAAGACCAGGGGAGTGAGAGGTCAGGTCAGTGAGAGGTCAGGTCAATGAAAGACCAGGGGAGTGAGAGGTCAGGTCAGTGAAAGACCAGGGGAGTGAGAGGTCAGGTCAGTGAAAGACCAGGGGAGTGAGAGGTCAGGTCAGTGAAAGACCAGGGGAGTGAGAGGTCAGGTCAGTGAGAGTCAAGGGCAGTGTGAGGTCTAGTCAGTGAGAGACCAGGGACCAGGACAGTGGGAAGTCAGGTCAGTGAAAAGCCAGGATACTGAGAGGTCAGGTCAGTGGAAGGCCACGATACTGAGAGGTCAGGTCAGTGAAAAGCCAGGACACTGAGAGGTCAGGTCAGTGAGAGGTTACATCAGTGAGAGGTTTGGGTCAGTCAGAGACCAGATGAGAGAGAGGATAGGTAAGAGAGGGAGGTCAAGTCAGTGAGAGGTCAGACAGGTTAATGCGGTTTGGTGGGAGACCAGGTCAGTGAGTGGTCAGATCAGTGAGAGGCCAGGGAGTTCAATGAGACACTAGGTCAGCGAGAAAAAGCAGGCAGGTCAATGAGAGACCAGGTCAGAGAGAGAGAGAGAGAGAGAGAGAGAGAGAGAGAGAGAGAGAGAGAGAGAGAGAGAGAGAGATCAGAACAGGAGGAGACCAGGTCATGGAAAGACCATGTCATGGAGAGGGTAGGTCATTGAGAGGCTGTGTCTATAATGACTAGGAATGTAAACTCCACATAATGAAAGATAAATTCAATATACAAATTACTGGTACGTTTATCTTTATATCATTTAGCGAGAAATCGTCTACACAACACTGAACTAGACTACACAACACTGAACTAGACTACACAACACTGAGCTAGACTACACAACACTGAGCTAGTCTACACAACACTGAGCTAGTCTTCACACCTCTGAATTAGTCTACAGAACACTGAGCTAATCTGCACAACACTGAGCTAATCTACACAACACTGAGCTAGTCTACGCAACACTGAACTACTCTACACAACACTGAACTAGTCGACACAGCAGTGAACTAGTCTACACAACACTGAACTACTCTACACAACACTGCAGACCAGTTCACCCTAGATACTGATCAGATGAGGAAGTGACGTACATTTCCCTCTATGGCAATGACACGCTCTGTGAGCCCCCCGTGCAATGACACGCCCTGTATAGCATATTGCAGTGTCTCCCTGTGTAGCATACTGCAATGACTCCCTGTATAGCATATTGCAGTGTCTCCCTGTGTAGCATACTGCAATGACTCCCTGTATAGCATATTGCAGTGTCTCCCTGTGTAGCATACTGCAATGACTCCCTGTATAGCATATTGCAGTGTCTCCCTGTGTAGCATGCTGCAGTGACTCCCTGTATAGCGTATTGCAGTGTCTCCCTGTGTAGCATGCTGCAGTGAGTAACTCCCTGTGTAGCATATTGCAGTGTCTCCCTGTGTATATTATGTGAAAATAGAAGCATTAAAATAATGACTTTCGCCTCACTGTTCACTTTGAAAAGTTCCAGTTTGATGTGGCTGTGTTGCGTCCCGCTGGCTTGTGTGAGGCGAGGGAGAGCAGGTGGGCGTGGGTGAGGGAGGAGAGGAGGAGGAGGAGGAGGGGGGGGGCACTGATCGGGGGGGCCCCTGCTCGGCCATCAACACGTGCAGGCCACACGTGATGACGTGAAACACGTCACACTACGTGAGGTCACATTCGGGTCGTTAACGAGTGACCAAAAGTGACCTATGCGAAGTAGGAGGAGGCGCGCATGACGTCATACAGTGGGCGCAGGTAGACTAGACATGACGTCATACGGAGCATGACGGCAAGTGACCCTGTTTCTCTTCTTTCTCTCGCTCCTGTTTAACTGTTTCTTGCTCCTGTTGCCTTGTGTCTCTGTTTCTTTCCCTGCTTTTGTTTCTTGTTCCTGTTCATATGGCCTTCGTCTCTGTTTCCGTTCCTTGTCCCTGTTGCACTGAGACTCGTCTCTGTTTCATATCCCTGTTTCTCTGTACTGTGTTCCTGTTTCTGTCTCGTGTCCCTGTCTGTCTTTTTCTTGCCCCTGTCTGTCTTTTTCTTGCGCCCCTGTCTGTCTTTTTCTTGCCCCTGTCTGTCTTTTTCTTGCGCCCCTGTCTGTCTTTTTCTTGCCCCTGTCTGTCTTTTCCTTGCCCCTGTCTGTCTTTTTCTTGCCCCTGTCTGTCTTTTTCTTGTCCCTGTCTGTCTTTTTCTTGCCCCTGTCTGTCTTTTTCTTGCCCCTGTCTGTCTTTTTCTTGCCCCTGTCTGTCTTTTCCTTGCCCCTGTCTGTCTTTTCCTTGCCCCTGTCTGTCTTTTTCTTGCCCCTGTCTGTCTTTTTCTTGCCCCTGTCTTGTCTTTTTCTTACCCTTGTCCGTCTGTTTCTTGTCCTTAATCCGTCTGTTTGTTGTCCCTAATCCGTCTGTTTCTTGTCCCTAATCCGTCTGTTTCTTGTCCCTGTCTGTCTGTTTCTTGTCCCTAATCCACCTTACAATGGAAAAAGCAGCGCACAATGATGATGATGACTGATTGTAATATATAGGACAACATAGCTCAACATGGAATGCGACGGAATGCAGTAAGTCTCCATTCCCATACACACCTAAAATACCTTTGTGCCAAGATCTATCAAGCTCAGGTCGGGGTATGTAGCAGTTGCTATGAGAGTTTTATCAACGCTGGTTAGAGTAAAATACATTAGAGCTAAGGGACATGTTAATTTTTTTTTGTGACCACTGGCCTCTGAATAAGGGGCTCAAATTGCCCTTAGGTTGGATAGTTGGAAGGACAACACTGAAATAGATAACAATGGTGGAAAAAAGAAATCATAAATACATTTTCTCAGTGCTGTAAATCGCACTTGTTTATCCCGTTTCAACTGAGAAATAACTTTTAACATTATTTCAAAGATTTGAGCCACAGAACATGGCACGTGTTTAAGAAGACTTCGTAATGCATAAGAAACAACAGCTAATAATTACAAGCACCGATCATACCCAGACGAACGGAGCAACGTTCTTCATTTCCCAAACCATCGAACCCAAGCGTAGCTATAGTTATTTTGCTGACTGTACATACATGTACCATCCTGGTTTCAACAAATATGAGGCAATGGAGCACATAAAAAGTGAAATAATATATATATATATATATATATATATATATATATATATATATATATATATATATATATTATATATATTATACTTTGTCGCTGTCTCCCGCGTTTGCGAGGTAGCGCAAGGAAACAGACGAAAGAAATGCCCCCCCCCCCCATACACATGTATATACATACGTCCACACACGCAAATATACATACCTACACAGCTTTCCATGGTTTACCCCAGACGCTTCACATGCCTTGATTCAATCCACTGACAGCACGTCAACCCCGGTATACCACATCGCTCCAATTCACTCTATTCCTTGCCCTCCTTTCACCCTCCTGCATGTTCAGGCCCCGATCACACAAAATCTTTTTCACTCCATCTTTCCACCTCCAATTTGGTCTCCCTCTTCTCCTCGTTCCCTCCACCTCCGACACATATATCCTCTTGGTCAATCTTTCCTCACTCATTCCCTCCATGTGCCCAAACCACTTCAAAACACCCTCTTCTGCTCTCTCAATCACGCTCTTTTTATTTCCACACATCTCTCTTACCCTTACGTTACTCACTCGATCAAACCACCTCACACCACACATTGTCCTCAAACATCTCATTTCCAGCACATCCATCCTCCTGCGCACAACTCTATCCATAGCCCACGCCTCGCAACCATACAACATACATATATATATATATATATATATATATATATATATATATATATATATATATATATATATGTATATATATATATATATATATATATATATATATATATATACGATTTTCGAGGAAGTGGAAACCAAATAATCATTTCTAGTACCATTATCATTTATCATTATTATTACTAATACTATCCTCCTTTAAAAAAGTCATCATCACGTTAATAGAAAGTATATATACATGCTGTTGGATTTAATGAGTATCATTAGCAAAAAAAGCAATTAAAGCAGTTTCTCTACCATAAGTCACGATACATGGAATTGATACTATAAAAATTAAATGCTTTCATGCACTTTTTTTTTTTTTTTTACATCAGGGAAATAACGGCCAGGGTAGTTTAAGGTAGTTAGTGTCATTTGTCAATCACCAGGCGGGGGAATAACGTCATCTGTAGGTGGTCAAGCTAAGGCTACATTCCCCACACGACCTGTTTGTTTACATGTATGATCCTCACGGTGAAAATGATTGATGAATCATAACACATTAGAAATAATCCTTGTACAGAGAATTCATCTGTATCATTATCATCAAGAGTAGAATATTAATGAACAAGAATGAATATGAAAATATTTAATAGCACAATAATAACTGGTGACGAGAAATGATTAAAGAACAGTAGAATATTAATGAACAAGAAGAATGAATATGAAAATATTTAATAGCACAATAATAACTGGTGACGAGAAATGATTAAAGAAGAGTAGAATATTAATGAACAAGAAGAATGAATATGAAAATATTTAATAGCACAATAATAACTGGTGACGAGAAATTATTAAAA
This sequence comes from Panulirus ornatus, assembly GCF_036320965.1. NCBI lineage: Eukaryota > Metazoa > Arthropoda > Malacostraca > Decapoda > Palinuridae > Panulirus > Panulirus ornatus. The sequence continues at coordinate 83,920,760 of NC_092224.1, forward strand.
AAAGGCGTAAACCATCACAAATGGGAGACTATAGTTTTTACCAGGAGACGTTGATCTTTGCAGTTTAGTTTTCTTTGAGTGAATAGAAAATTGGATTCATACATTTTTTTCTTCTTTACGCTCTGGTAACCGTAACTTTCATAAATTTGTATTGAAGTAAAATCTGGCATTCAAAACTCCCAAGACCTCGACACTTTTATGAAAAATTAAATATTAATTCCGTTTCCTGACTACTTATCATAATCTTTTATTCATAGAATATATTTAATATCTCTTGTAGTATAATATATAAATGTATTATTTTACAATGACTTTCAGCGCAAGAACGGATGACATATTTTGCTTATATGTCTATATAAAAAACGAGTGTCTGTAGCCTAGGGTCAGAATAAGCTGTTACTCTCTCTCTCTCTCTCTCTCTCTCTCTCTCTCTCTCTCTCTCTCTCTCTCTCTCTCTCTCCCAGTGATTCAGTGGCTATCAAGTGTCACTCCTTTGGCCCAAGTCGCTTTATCTATACCTTTCTCCCTCTCCCACACACGCGCGGCCAGCTGGCTCTCTTTGTCCCACAAAAACACAGTCTCTCTTTCTCACACATAGCACTTGACGACGCGTAACTCGCATAACTCGAGCGTCGTAACTCTCTATCTTCCTGCGGGGAGCGCTACGTAGCGCTAATTCTGCACTGTGGCCAACTCTGTCGTCGTATGTCCTCGTATGTGATCACTATTTGTGTGTTACTTGGAGAGTGTGTTTTACACTCGTGTTGTCCCGTCTTTTTGGACTTGTACGTAGATGTACCATGTCTTTATTCTTATGTATATATTGTTCATACAGAAGCAGACCTTAAACTATGCCAGGTACCCATTCTGTCGACCAGCCCCATATGGAAGGATGATGATGAACAGCTGGGTGAACTGTGGACCGGCTGCCACGATCAGAATTCGAGCCTATGAGTGTTTGACCTCAAGACAGCCCATGCGTGCATGTATAACAGTCAGTAACGCTATCCACCTCTACACCACATCTGTTTGAATAACGTAATCAAGTGTGAGGGATCAAGGACTATATACCTCATCCCACCAGAACTCGCATACACCTCGTCAAAGAAAAAAAAAAAAAGACTCCCTCTTTGATGTCTTCCATTGATGTCGATGATCGTGTTAACCAAGTTCGGACGGATTCCCCTGAACTCCATCAGCACCTCTACCACCACCACCGGGGGAAGAGGTCAACGAAGAAGTTCCATTACGTCGCTGGTAAAACCCCCACTTCGAAGTGCCTCATATACACGTTCTTTAATAGATCATTGAACCGGAGACAGAGAGTGGCGTCATCGCCTCCAGTAGTAATGCTGTTGGTTGATCTGATCCATTTCCTTACATCAGTCAGCAGAACAAGTACAGATCCGAGTGGGATTAAACACTCAAAGAGTCGAGTGATGGGGAAGAAAAAATGAATAAAGTTTCTTAAGAATTCTGTTATGATCGCTCGGTGACTTGCTTATCACTTCGTATTTCTTGTCTGTAAAGGAAACCACTGGTTTACCTGTGATTGGTAACCGCTAGTTTACCTGTGATTCGTTTTTAAAGCCTGTTAGCTTTAACGACTGTTATAATAAGTTAGGGATAAGTGAAGCGAATATCAGCAACATCATGAAAATTGTTATAAAGATATACTACTTTTGAAGAGGGGAACTTCGTCATTAGGTTCTCGTGGCCAGGGCCAAAGATGAACACAAGATAACTGAAGAACAATGAATGATTTAACCTGTTAATGGGGTACACTCAGAGGAGTTACTGTAATGATGACTATCATGTCTTTATGATAAATGAAATCTGATGTGGCTGAACAAAGTTCGAGAGAGAACAGTTTGTTGAACATGACTAGTGTGTGTGTGTGTGTGTGTGTGTGTGTGTGTGTGTGTGTGTGTGTTTGGGGAGGGGGTAGGTTGAGACCATTTAAGAAGCCTGTGGTTAACAATTCCTGTACATCGTTCAGGAGGTAAGAGGTCGTTGGGAATGAGCCATCATCTCCTGACCAATTACTGTAATTATCACCTAATCATCCCTCTCTTTTTTTTTTCCTATACCACCAACACATTTCTCCTCATCCATCAGCTGACAGGATGATCGCCCTAGAGGGCAAGTTCAAACATCTCTTCTGCACCAGTTCTCTGACACGTATCACTGAGACCATTGCCTTCACTCACTCACTCTTGCACAACAGTCACTTCCAATCTCGATTCGGGTGACTCTTACCCAATCACAGATGAATACCCACTCGTTCCCCAGTTTCTAGCTCTACATTAAATCAATCACCAGTCTTAATTACCAATTAGTCACCAGTCTTAATCACCAGTCACTCATCAGTCTTAATCACCAATCACTCATCAGTCTTGATTACCAATCACTCATCAGTCTTAATTCACCAATCACTCATCAGTCTTGATTACCAATCACTCATCAGTCTTGATTACCAATCAATCACCAGTCAGTCGTCTTGATTACCAATCAGTCACCAGTCTTAATTACCAATCAATCATCAATCTTAATTATCACAATTTAACTCATTACTAAACACTTTCAACTAGTCAGTAGACGTGAGGTAGTTTGTTCAGAAACCTCTCCCGCTCTCACCATAACAGGATCACATCCACTATGGTAAAGAATCTTCCCATGAGAGTTATTGGATCCCTTATACGAAGGATTGGATACCATGTAAGAGGAATCTGATACGCCATAAGAAGGATCAGAATCTCTTTGACAAGATTTCTGTCCGCTGTCAGAGGATTAAAGCATCTATATTAAGCTATATGTAACATATTCCAGCTTGTATTCTTGTAATCAAGAACTAGTTTTAGTCTTTCATTTACAGGCAAACCGTCTATTATTATATACTTTAAGACGATTATCTATCACTAAATCTATCATGCTTTCGTGGACACGTGATAGATATGTATAATCAGAGCCATCTCATTAACGATATATATATATATATATATATATATATATATATATATATATATATATATATATATATATATATATATATATATATATTTATATATATATATATATATATATATATATATATATATATATATATATATATATATATATATATATATATATATATATATACCTTACCCTAAGCTAGGTAGCCGTTTTATCGACCAAACCCCTAGGGAAGGAAGAACAGCTGGGTTTGACTGTGGACCGACCGCCCCAACAACGATACGAACCCATGCTGTCGACCCAGGGCGGCCTGTGAATACGTCATGGTCAGCAGTGCATCACATACTTCTCTACATTGTAAACTTAATTACATATAAAAAATATGGTTCGTGGTCTACATAAAAACTACATACTTTCAGTGGAAATGACTCTTGGAATTTTTGAGTCGTAAATAATCGAGCAATTGGCAAGGTTTTACCGCAGGAACTCGACTACATTTGCTAAAGAATGAGAGAAAAATATGGTAGACGTCAGAGGAGGAGACTCGACCTATGACGTGCGAAGTGACGTATGTAAGCTGGATGACGGTGGTGCCACATGTATGACCGACGGTGGTGCGACATGTATGACCGACGGTGGTGCCACATGTATGACCTCATACGAGAGGGATCGTCCCTCCACACCACCACCACGATCGCCCAGGACGTCGACATAACATATCTACAGCGTCGGGGCCATTTGACAGATTCTTTTTTTTTTTGTACGAGGTTGTTCACAGACGCCCGGTTGTTATCGTCGTATGTTCACCTTGTTATCTTCCCTTATCTTCATGTTGTGGGATCCCCAGGTCACGTTCCCATCACTGTGGATGTGGATGGCCCTCCTCCAGCCCCACACACACACATACATCCACACTACTGCAGCTCCGTTGTGTCATTCCCTCGTCTCATTTACATAGCAGTTCTCCTTGAGCCTTCGCTTGGCCACAACCGCACTGCATTTTGGTTCCGTGCATTCCTCAGTGCCAGTCGTCAGTGCAGTCCAAACAGAAGGAAAAGGAATACAGGTGATAACAAAAGATTGTGTGCAGCAGGAGAGCATTTTGGGCCGGTGCATTCCTTGGTTCTCCGTCCTGAATGCAGTCGCATTTCGTGCCCCTTGTGGCGCATTCGTGGAAGACAACTTCACTATGGCTTGCAGCTCCACTCTCTGAGTTTCCCACGGTATGCGCCCAGGTCGCCCTGCTCCCTCCACTCGTTCCCCACACTCAAGAGCCCCAATCAGTAAGTCATCCACCACTAAAGGTGGAGGATGAACATCCTAGACGGATACACGTCCCTCAGTGTTCACTACAGGAACAGAGTATACTCACAGTGCGTCCTGGGAGGAGATTATGCAGTACTGTACGCTCGCGTGGGTGCAGAAGTAGGAGGAGGAAGAGGAAGGAAGAGGAGGAGGTGGTGAAGGAGAGAAGAAGAAGGAAGAGGAGGAGGTGGTGAAGGAGAGAAGAAGAAGAGGAGAAGTGAGGATGAAGATGAGGAGGAGGAGGTGAAGGAGATAAGAAGAAGAGGAGAAATGAGGATGAAGATGAGGAGGAGGTGGTGGAGGAGAAGGGGAGAAGAGGAAGAGGAGGAAAGAGGATGAACATGAGGAGGGAGGAGGAGGAAGGTATGCGGGTGGGTGGGAGGAACAAGCACCTTTTACCCTTGGGCTCAGCAAGTGCGCAACACAGTAGCCGGTCCGTAAATACCGGTAACAACACGAGAGTCGGGGGGCGGGTGAGGAGCGACCCGTCCCCCAGCCGACGCAGACTGGTTCTTGATGGCTGTGATTATCCTCATGGTTTATGTTTAGACTTGATGCATGACGCGTGACTCTCCCCCCCCCCTCCCCCCTTCCCCCAGGCTCTGCCTGACCTGACCGGTTTTGCTGTGGGGGGGGGGGGGGGCCTGGAAAACGAACAAGAGGAGGGGGAGAAAAGGGGGCAGTCGCAAAGTCATGCATCGGGAGGAATTAGCACTCATAAGGAGAGTTTGAAGTATGATGCTCTCTCTCTCTCTCTCTCTCTCTCTCTCTCTCCTTCCCTAGGATGAGATGGCAGTCGCAAGGCGCTGGTCAAAAGTGCGGGCAGGTACCACGGCACTGGTCAAGACATCATGATAGTCACGTTGAGAACGAGTTTTGCAGCTAAGGAGACCACGACCAGTGGTGAGTCTTTGTCTCCCCGACCCGGGTGAACACCAGCCAGCCATCCCTCTCTCCCTCCCAGCCAGCCAGTAGCTTGGCTCTTCAGTCACCTGCAGTGACCGGTGGTGTCCTACAAGGGGAGTGAGGAGGTCCTTCGATAATCGTTCCTTCTTTTTTCTTTCATCTTTTTTTTTCATCTTTCCTTTTTTCATGTCTTCTTTCCCCTTTTTTCATGTCTTCCCTTCACAAGAGAGGGAACTTATTCTTTCTTTTTTTTTTCTCTCTCTCTCACAACAATTAGTAAACCCATCACTGGCCAAGCTTTGGCCTAAGGGCCAAGTTGGTTTCGAGGGTGAGGTGGAGATGAGCCTGTCGAGGGTGAGGTGAAGATGAATTTGTTCGAGGGTGAGGTGGATTCACATTTATGATTGGTGTGTTGAAGATGCATTTGGCGGTTCTAACCCTCACCACAGTAGACATATGATGGTGGGTGAGAGAAGAGAGGAAGACACACACACACGCACACCCACACACACACACTCACACACACATACACACACTCACACACACACACACACACTGGCACGCGAGTGTTGGCGTTTCTAGTCTTTTCTTTCTGTTGCTATTCATATGAACACCATTTTCACAGCAATGAGTCGAACTTTCTGCCGCTGATTTTCGTCAACACTCCAGAGCGGTGAATAAAACATTTGTTATTTGCATCAATAAATCAAGTGTAAAAGCCGAATATTATCATTTTTTTCCCTCCCCGTCGGTGCTCAGTGTTCACCGTGATAATGTCAGAGATAAAAATGACATTTTCTTGAGGGACGTAACATCTCTTTTTCCCCTCGGGAGTGATAGCCTTGTTCCACTTGCATCTTCGTTTTAAAATCTGAGATGTAATTATGACGAGTGATAAAACCAGTTTTTTTTTTCTCTTTTTTTTTGCATGGCCGTAAACCAGATTCTCTCTCTCTCTCTCTCTCTCTCTCTCTCTCTCTCTCTCTCTCTCTCTCCCTCCCTCTATACATGTAGCAGGTCAATCCTCACACCCATCCTGAACGAACGAGTTCGCCACACCCGTAGTTTACGTAGCGACTCGTTCTCTCGTGTAAGTAAACTCGCCGCCCCTAATGACTGGGCTGAGGTTTGGACAAGCACCCGAACATCGGGTGGCTGCCCAGAGCAGGTACACACTGTCATTATTACCTGGTTAACCTGATCAGAGGAAGATAATTAGAGAAAGTCTATGACCTGTGGACACCCACAGGTGTGTCTACAGCCTGCCTGAGCGTAACGAGTGTACTTGGTGGAGAGGTCGCCTCTGTCAACTGCATCATGATGGTCATTATGTGTGAGTAAACCTGAGTGAAAAGTCACCTTTGGTGGGGTTCTATCATTAGGCGTACACTCACGCCAAGGAACATCTTACTCCAAAAAGGAGCCAACATTTCCCTGCTGCTGGTAGTAGCGCAGGTTTGGGCTGTAGGAGAGTTTGAAAATGTCCTGAGCAACACCAGGACGCTTTCAAAGAAACCGGTCTGGGGCAATTATGAATCAGTAAATAAATATAGACACGCAATACACAAACACATCCTACCGATTACAACATCTACCCAAATCGCTTCTGTCGTTTAAGAACGATATCAACTGACAAGTTACCTCAAGTTATCCCCAAGTTACCCTTAGTTACCCCAAGTTACTCCAGGCTACATTTTCCTCCCTGTCGTTCAAAGTTACTCCCACTCTTTCGACAGTTGACAGTCCACAGTCCTCACTCACCTCGACCACATAGGAGGATTCTTCTCCTGCCCTCCACAGCTCCCGTGTTGGAGGGTTGTGGACACGACGGTGCGTCTGACTATCTAGGACTCTGGAGGGTGGGTGTGAGGCCAGGTGGTACTTACCCTTAAGGAGTCTGTGTAGGATGTCGGCATCATCCTGCGTGTTGAGGAAGAGCGGGGCGGCGTGGTGGGTGTTGCAGGAGGTGCGGGCGGCAGCCGCCCCCAGCCCTCCCACCACCTGCACCATCATCACCCGCCGACCACCAACGCCGCCTCGGCCACCCAGCTCCACCTCCTCCCCGAGTGGGCACTGCTCCTGCCGAAGACTGCCTCCAACCACCTGCGGGAGAAACGTCAACACGTCAAACGATGGAAGTGGGAAAAGAGCCTTTTAACTGCTCGTTAAGCATCGTTAAGCTTACGATTAGTAGTAAACATGTACTAGAAAATGTGGATCTACATATGAATCACACCGAAAGCGAACAGGCCAGGGACGGATTCGTCGTGATTCGAACCAGTGTGGTAGAGACCTCGTCTTAGCAAGTAAGATGCCGTCAGTCACTGTACAAAAGGGGGGGTTACACGTTACACGTTACACGTTACACAGTGGAACGTAGGGTTATATCCTCACGTTACACAGTGGAACGTAGGGGTATATCCTCACGTTACACAGTGGAACGTACATGGCATCACTGGCCCTAGCCAGGGAGGTTAGCAACTGTAGTATAGTGCGGGTCATGAGGATGCGCTGCCTCACTGCGATCCACAACATGAAAGAAGAAAAGGTTTACAACAAGAACAAAAAAAAAAAAACAAAAAAAACAAAGGGTTTACACCCCGAATTACTGTACCTCGCCCCCCCCCCCTCCCCCCATGTATCACGCGGCTTCGTCGTTCTAATCATACCCGAAACAGGGGTTGGGAGGAGGAGGAAGGGGGGGGGGGGTTGTAAATATCTCTCCCATTCAAGAACTCAAAAGAACTTATGTGGAGGCTGCCGTATATGTACTTTCGGTATGTACACATCTCAGAAGAATGTACGTTCAGGAGGAGTAAAGTCAGGAATATATATATATATATATATATATGTATATAGGACGCCATTTGGTAATGGAGTCCTAGCTACGTCTCTTCAATGTATATCAACTGAGTGTTATATTTCTCTCTTGTGTCTCCCCTGATGATGTGATTATTACCCGAAAGTGCACTTGGGAACTTTTCGTGTTTCATTTTCCCCGTGGACTCATAGGAATATCTTGATCACGCGCAAAATTGTGATCCTTTCCAATATATGTGTATATATATATATATATATATATATATATATATATATATATATATATATATATATATATATATATATCCCTGGGGATAGGGGATTAAGAATACTTCCCACGTATTCCCTGCGTGTCGTAGAAGGCGACTAAAAGGGGAGGGAGCTGGGGGCTGGAAATCCTCCCCTCTCGTTTTTTTTTTTCCAAAAGAAGGAACAGAGAATTGGGCCAGGTGAGGGTATTCCCTCAAAGGCCCAGTCTTCTGTTCTTAATGCTACCTCGCTAACGCGGGAAATGGCGAATAGTTTAAAAGAAAAGAAAAGAAAATATATATATATATACATATATATATATATATATATATATATATATATATATATATATATATATATATATATATATATATATATAAATGATACTTTGTAGGAATAATTGTAAACACCATTTAAACCTGTATTACACAGAAAAACTTGAAGCTGTTCATTACTATTTTCACATCTTTTATTCTGTATAAGTGAATGAAAAGTTGAATCAGTTGATGTCAGTCACCCAGTGAAGTACAGCTGTAGGGAAGTTATAATGATTGTGAAGAGGAAAATTTTTTTGCCACTGGCCTCCATTTTCCCTTTATTTTCATCTGTCCTGAATAATGCATTGGAATCAAACCTACCTGTCAGCTCATATCCACTGAAAATTATTGTTCCTCAGACTGTCATTTTGTAGGCCTATATTTTCTCCTGGATTATCTTTTTCTGTCCTTAAAGCATACTAGAATCTCTTCAAGTGGTCAACCTGCTTGAAACTTCCAGTATCTTGTGAAAATTATTCCTCTTTATTCTGGCCATTCTTAGTGTTTTAATTTTTTCTATTTACATCTGTCTGTTTATCTATATCTTTCTGTCTGTCTATCTGTCTATCTATGTATCTGTTTGTCCTTATCTATTTATTTATCTGTCTTTCTGTCACTTTATTCACTATCTCTCTTTTTGTCAAGCTATTCACTCTCTCTCTCTACATATCATTACCCTATTCCCAGTTGTATGAATTGGATCACTTGAAGTTGGCTTAACAAGTGAGACCAACATTTCCATTCACACCACCTTCATTGCATTTATTATTATTATTTTATTTTTATTTATTTATTTTGCTTTGTTGCTGTCTCCCGCGTTAGCGAGGTAGCGCAAGGAAACAGACGAAAGAATGGCCCAACCCACCCACATACACATGTATATACATACACGTCCACACACGCAAATATATATACCTATACATCTCAACGTACACTTTTTCCCTGGGGATAGGGGAGAAAGAATACTTCCCACGTATTCCCTGCGTGTCGTAGAAGGCGACTAAAAGGGAAGGGAGCGGGGGGCTGGAAATCCTCCCCTCTCTTTTTTTTTTTTTTTTTTTTTTCCAAAGGAAGGAACAGAGAAGGGGGCTGGATGAGGATGTTTCCTCAGAGGCCCAGTCCTCTGTTCTTAACGCTACCTCGCTGACGCGGGAAATGGCGAATAGTATGAAAGAAAGAATATATATATATAGTTACCACCCCTCCATTCGCTTTCAAAGACTTCTAGTTGACGTTGAGTCGGGTTCGAACCCCAGTCATCTTGGCCGCGTGGCCAAGACATTCGTTATAATGCATTATCACTGTGATGACGTTAATGTTACAGTATAGAAGATAATAAGATTGTGTAAAGCTGGTGATTATGCCTTTTATGGTAAGTTCCATTATCATCTTAGCCGCTATTTCCTCGGCTTCAAAATCCTTACCAATGTTCTTAGTTGATTCTCATTCAAGGGACAGCAGCGTAGGATATATATATATATATATATATATATATATATATATATATATATATATATATATATATATATATATATATATATATATATATAATCCCTGGGGATAGGGGAGAAAGAATACTTCCCACGTATTCCCTGTGTGTTGTAGAAGGCGACTAAAAGGGGAGGGAGCGGGGGGCTGGAAATCCTCCCCTCTCATTATTTTTTTTTAATTTTCCAAAAGAAGGAACAGAGAAGGGGGCCAGGTGAGGATATTCCCTCAAAGTCCCAGTTCTCTGTTCTTAACGCTACCTCGCTAACGCGGGAAATGGCGAATAGTTTGAAAAAAAAAGGATATATATATATATATATATATATATATATATATATATATATATATATATATATATATATATATATATATATACTATTCGCCATTTCCCGCGTTAGCGATGTAGCATTAAGAACAGCCGAGAAAATACATGTTACATTATACTTACCAATAAGACCTTCTCCTTTGAAACACATCAAACTCATAATTAGTACTTAGTACGTCAACCTGGCTGACTACAGACAACGTACCGAACTGTATTCTCAGTGGAAGAGACAAGGAAGGAAGGCGGGAGTGCGTTTTCTATACCGTCGTTCTCACAGTAAATGCAGTGGCGACATTGTATGGGACTTACGTTGAAGACTCTTTTTTTTCTTTTAAGATTTTCCTATTGATGGTTGTTATCGGCTGAACGCTGACGACTGAGTTCCCGATCCCGGGTGACGATGAGTTGATAGCCCACATTCATCAACCAGTCACGACCGCGTATGGTGAAGCGTTATGTAAACATACGTATGGATGTTATGAACGAATCTTGCGATGCCTTGTAGCGGTGGTAAACACTACGGAGGTGAAGCTGGCGACGCGCTGTAACGAAACTGGTTAACGTAAGTGTTTACGAAGGCGAAACTGGTGGCGGTATGTACCGAAACTGGTAACGTAAGGAGGTGAAACCTGTGCTGCTGGAGTGAAACTGGTGGCAATGGAATACAGCCAGTAACAGCGACATGAAACTGTGGGGGGGGGTCATTAAAGGTGAAACTGGTATCATTTACCAAGTGAAACAGGTGGCACCAAAATGGAACTGGTGGCGCTCCCTAGTGAAACTGGTGGCACCAAAATGGAACTGGTGGCGCTCCGTAGTGAAACTGGTGGCACCAAAATGGAACTGGTGGCGCTCCATAGTGAAACTGGTGGAGCCAAAAACAAAAAGTGACCAACATTCAACACTTCCATCCGAGGTAACGTGATCTTTTACATGATCACAAAATCAGTTAGTAATATCTATTTATATTATATCTATCTATCTGTATATATATATATATATATATATATATATATATATATATATATATATATATATATATTTTTTTTTTTTTTTTTTTATACTTTGTATATATATATATATATATATATATATATATATATATATATATATATATATAGATAGATAGATAGATAGATAGATAGATAGATAGATAGATAGATAAATAGAGAGAGAGAGAGAGAGAGAGAGAGAGAGAGAGAGAGAGAGAGAGAGAGAGAGAGAGAGAGAGAGAGAGAGAGTTTCCTGCCGCAGGAGTCCTTTCTATTTCAATGAAGCCACCCCGGCGCTCAGGAAGGTGGGCCACGTCCATCAGGCGGGACCACTGGTCATCAATTGCCCCAGTGTGTGTGTGTCTGTCTGTGTGGGGAAGCTGCCGGGCCACTGTAAAAAGCGTTCGGTTCTTCCACTGAGGTAGTTGCACTGTGGGCATGACTGGTCCTGGGGTGTGTTGAATCGTCTTTTTTTTTTTTCGTAATTTAGGGAAAGGATGTTGTGGAGAGCGTACATGGGAAAGTGACCCGTATTTGTCTGGGGCGTGTGGTTTCAAACGAGTGTATTATATCTGGTAGAGTGGTCCTTAAGGCTAAGTTGGGAAGGCGGTTACTATGAGGAATCATTCCTCTTGAAAGAGACAGAGAAATGATTCCTTTTTCCTTACCTCCGCTACGTCGAAATTTCTATATGGAACCTAAACGACACCTGCCTCGAGCCGGGTTCCAGCCCTAGGTCGACCAGCCCACCCATAGGTCGAGCAGCCCATCCACAGGTCGACCAGCCCATCCATAGGTCGACCAGCCCACCCATAGGTCGACCAGTCCACTCATAGGTCGACCAGCCCATCCATAGGTCGACCAGCCCACCCATAGGTCGACCAGCCCACCCATAGGTCGAGCAGCCCATCCATAGGTCGACCAGCCCATCCATAGGTCGACCAGCCCACCCATAGGCCGACTAGCCCACCCATAGGTCGACCAGCCCATCCATAGGTCGACCAGCCCACCCGTCCCTCCGGCTTATCATCGAAAAAGAAAAGAAAGTTCGATAGCAGACGGGCGGCGTGTGTCATAACTAACCATCTAGCCATTAGCTATGTAGTTGGCTCGCTGTCTCGTTGGCTAGCTAGCCCAGGCGGCCACTGGGACGTCAAAGCTCCAGTAAAATGAGTCGCTGAATTATGACAGCTAAATTGGTTCGCTCGGGAGCTGACTCGCTCGGAACTGGTCTTACAATTATGCTAAATGCCATCGTATGTCACAGTTCTGGTATGAGACCAGGGCATCGGCGGGGAGAAAGTCTGGCAGTGAGAGTGTGTGATGGTGGGGTGGGATTAACTCCCCCAGGGAGTGGGATTAACACCCTGGGGAGTGGGATTAACTCCCCTTGGGGAGTGGGATGAACTCCCTGGGGAGTGGGAGTTGATGGCGTGTAATTGAAGGTTCGTCCAGCAGTTACTCCACTTATCGAGTTATATTTGCATACCTTTATCGTTAGTTTAAGTGACAGCTTAATCACAGTTGATGTTCCCTGCAGATCTAAGGTAATCAGAAGTAATCACGAGCTGCAGATCTAAGGTAATCAGAAGTAATCACGAGCAGCGTATCATTTTCTTCAGAAATATAGGGACATGTAATCATGGGGGAGCTGTATCAGTAAGTCATATGTATGACATGATTGAGAACTGTTTAATTCTGGTCAGAAATCACGGGTTCAGAGGTGCAAGATCGGTCCGTTGTCCATGACTCTCTCTCTCTCTCTCTCTCTCTCTCTCTCTCTCTCTCTCTCTCTCTCTCTCTCTCTCTCTCTCTCTCTCTGGCGACGGCTGCGCACCTCACTGACTGTCAAGTTTCCCTCCTTTGACCCAGGCTACTGTTTCGGCTCTTTTCTGCCTCACCCACACACCTGGGGCTGCTGCTGGCTGGATGGCTGGCTTTCACTCCACAAACATAACACTTGACGACACGTAGTTCACGCGACTCGTTCTTCTTCGTTTCCCTACTACATTTTCCTAAGGTGAGCGGTGAGTGCTACGCGCTATCCACTACACCTCCCTGCCTTTAGTAGTAGTAGTAGTAATAGTAGTTGTAATAGTAGTAGTAGTAGTTGTTGTTTTTGTTGTTGTAATAATAGTAGTAGTAGTAGTAGTAGTAGTAGTAGTAGTAGTAGTAGTAGTAGTAGTCATAGTTGTTGAAGTAGTTGTAGTAGCTGTAGTAGTTGTAGTAGTAGAAGCAGGATAAAACATGATCTCAAATCATATTGCGCAGAGGATAATATAAACATCCTATGAGAATAAAAGTTAAATATTACAATTAGAATTACCAAAATTACATAAACATTCTCGTACTGAAGTTAGAACACGTGTTGCTGTAGATGAATCTTAAAAAAATGTTATCTTACACGTGGGATGATGGTTGGCGACGCTCCCTCCCGCATGCGGCTGGCAGAAAATGCCATAGAGGGCGAGTGTGTTGCGACCGTGGGTGTTGTGTGTGTGTGTGTGTTTGTGAGATGGGAGGGACGCAACTGGTGTTCGCTAAGACTGACGTAAAACACACAGAGATCATTACACCCATGACCTGGTTGGTGTCTGGAAGCAATTTTTTCGGCCAGGTGTAATCATCTTACAAAAAAAATAATGACTATACAAACACGAATACATATTTTTCCTGCCAATTATTATATTTATTATTTCTTTTTTGGCTCTAGATCCAAAACCCTACCTCATGTACACGAAGGACGGTGTAGATTGATACTGAACTGTTATACAAACATATATTCTTATATATTATGAAGCTTTGGTGCCATACAGATGCTGGGCATAATTCAGCTGTGGTCTGACGTAGCAGCTGCGACATGTAAACAATACCCTTCTTCGAGTCTGTGGATTTGAGTTGTGTGTACCTGGAGCAGATGATCAAGCCGAGTTAATCCATCGTGAGGCCAATGTGATGGATGCAATTCAGTGATCATTTGATACCCATCCCTACCATGGTCTACCATGAGCACTGAAGTACTGAGCAAAGCCGAGGTGGATGGATCTGGTGCTGTCTTTAGTGGACGTAATGTAATAAGGAGAAACCTTACGTTTCTGGGGGACTTTGGGGAGTGAGTCTCGTCGCCTTGCGTTCACTACAGCCTCACCGAAGGGGAACTGTTGCATATGACGGGTGGTGTTGGGAATAGGTTCTTGTGACGATAGCTAAAGTACGATCATCAACAAAGGACACAAAGGTGAGAGAATTTCCATCTATCCTGTTTATCATGGCCGGGAAATATAGATGAAACGAGTTAAATGACATGTATGTATGATCCCCTATATTGACATACTTACTGGAACAGTGTGAGGGAAGAGTTCTCTCTATATCGTGGAGGATTTATAGACGTCGGGTCAACAAACCTTCACAATTACATCACTTTGGTGTGTTCCAATCAGTCTTGGTACTGAAGACATCCATCTTCACGTCCACTGTAATAAGCTGTATATATATTTTTTGTTTCCCCCTCTCAGCTTCTCGTTCTGCCGTCTGGTTGCTCCGTCGTTCATTAAGACGTGATGGCTGTCCAGATGTGATTCAGCTGGTTTAGAAGTTTCAAGGTTGTGATCAGGTCGTCCAAAGGTTGTGATTCATCCTGCCCACGATAGAGCGTGTGTTATGGCTCCAAAAAAAGAAAAAATGAAGAGCCATAGAATTGTGAACCAAACACGGCACGGTACTCCAGCTCCGTAGGTGGCATTGGGTCTTATCTCTGTGGCTCAGCGCTCAGTCGTTCTACTGACATTTACCAGCGACAGAACCCCACACCCCCGTGGGCCTGACGGGTCGCATAATATCCGCAGATAACTCGAGTGTGTGACTTAATTCGTTCGAGACGGCGAACATACGAAGCAGTTCGTGTGTGTGTGTGTGTGTGTGTGTGTGTGTGTGTGTGTGTGTGTGTTTGGGGCAGGTGGTTCATCCCGGGACAGCCAGCTGTGGTTGTAGGCTCGCCCGTCGAGGATATACTTCCAGTGTGTTGGTTTTAATCTCCAGTATATAGCAAGTGTTAGAAAAACAGGTGTGTGTTCATGTGTGCCAGTAGACGCAAAGAGCGATATCCTTATATAGTGTATACTGTATTATCTCGCGCTATCTGTGTACATATCTTGTGTATTATCTCGTGTGATCTGTGTACATATCTTGTGTATTATCTCGTGTGATCTGTGTACATATCTTGTGTATTACCTCGTGCTATCTGTGTACATATCTTGTGTATTATCTCGTGTGATCTGTGTACATATCTTGTGTATTACCTCGTGCTATCTGTGTACATATCTTGTGTATTATCTCGTGTTATCTGTGTACATATCTTGTGTCAGGGAACATGAGGATCCAAGCGTTTTCACTTACTTTTTTTGATAATATAAATACACAGACTACATAGACACAAGGTCTAATGTGGCCTTAACACTAGTGAGAATGATGAAGTCCCCCTAAATGATGAAGTAGTTCCCTTAAATGATGTTGTCCCCTTAAATGTCTGTTTTTCTTTTCTTACACTAACTTCTTTGCAGGCCATCTTTATGTTGCTTTGCTCTGCATGGCGCGCGTCTTTCTGAATAAATGTATCCTACAGACCCTATATATATATATATATATATATATATATATATGATCCATCTAAGGAAGGATTCGAACCTATGACTTTTGTGTGACAGGTGAACGCGTTATCACTGTGGGGTTATGATGGTCTTGAAGTTAACAAAACATGTGACTGTCACGTCCATATGAGGAAACTATACGCAGTGACCAGACCACTGTCGAATTTGGAGCTAACTTTATAGATATCCCACTGCCTTCCCACTGGGGTATCATAGACACGGTAACAATCATCGTCCACTTGGTACATACACAAAATAATCCCATACCTTAACAGGATTCCAACCTGGGAACTTCATGTGGGGGACGAATGTGTCACTAGCGAAGTCAAACGATGGCTTGTATGGTATTCAAAGCCACACATATGATACATTCTATGGAATATATATATATATATATATATATATATATATATATATATATATATAGCGTTCGGCACTTAACGTCCCTCAAGACTAGAAGCCAATATCAGGGGTTACATCCTTGATGACTTGGAAACACTGATATCATCTGAGTTGTTATCTCGCTACAGAAACAAATCTAAAAACTCCATGACAGTACGATAACCTGCGCCTTGAAACCTGCCTGCGCATCCTCTTGCGAGTTTATTATTGTGACTTCTGTCATGAAAAATGATATCTAGCTATGTCAGGCCGGGGTTCAAAACGTGACGACGCCCGTTTTTAAACACGACAATATATATATATATATATATATATATATATATATATATATATATATATATATATATATATATATATATATATATATATATATATTTTATATACCTTGATTTGTAGACTTTTACATGAATTACAGATTCTTAACTAATAAGTAGCTTATAAAACATCTGAAAACAAGTTATCTTTACCATAATTACAAGCTCAGCACCGGTGTATGATACATAAACAAAAGCCAAACGTTCTTCACCGAGATAATAACATGTTTCCTAAAGGTCTTTGACTTCGTCGGTTCCACCATTACTGTGTCTCAATATTATTATGATATTCCTGACAGCATCGTTGACTGGTTAAAAAAGTTGCTCTTCTGATAGGATTCAGGAGGTCACCTTCAAAGGCACACACACACACACACACACACACACACACACACACACACACACACACACACACACACACACACACACACACACACACACACACACCGGTTTTGGAGGGATCAAAAAAATAATATTACCTACTGGCCGTCTCTCATGAGAGGATTTTTAAGGGACTGCTACCCTTTCTCGTTTATATAAACGACTTAAGTAACGCTTCATCGTACATGCATCATGGATCGTCCTCTGTCGAAGGCATCTTGTGACTTAAAGTTTCTCTTACTTGTCAGAAAGATCCTTGAGGACAGATCCCAGAGGAGAGACATAGAGATATATAATCGCCTCCATGAACCAAACTTAAACCTAAAGCTTTAGAGTTGAATAATAATGGTAAGTTTAATTCTTGATGTGATGGCAGGTGCCCACAACAGGATCTTTCGTCATCGGCGTTGACAGAAAGACCACCAACCAAGGTAAACGTATGAATGGCATAAGTGAGTGTGCGCATCATTACAAGAGGAGCGTCATTCGTACACGCGTTGAGGAGAGCGATCGAGGTGTGCTCAACCCTGGCAGCTTCTACACCAAGAACTTCGACGTGTCCCCGGCAAATGTTGATTAACAATGGATATTCAAATACTAAATTTGATACCATTGTGAACACCATGGGAGAGCAACATCTCATGGCAGACAGACAACCTCAGCGTGGCAGCATTAAAGTTGACTACAGGAACACATTGACGACAACATATCGAAAGGACGAGGAGAAGGTCGTGCGAGACACTGTGGCCAGAAACAGCAAAGCGTTTGATGAAGGCAAGTCTATCAGTCTGATCATATACCACAAGAATCCAAAATAGAGTTGGTCGCTCAGGAAGTTTGAATCGTACCGATGTGGTATATGAGTACCGATGGGAGCTCTCAGCTCCACCACATAGGACATACGACAACCCGACTCTCGCTCCACCCTCCGCTTTCAAGTCCATTTATAGAGGATCAGTGACATGGGCTCAAGTACCTCCCGTTCGTTATCTCGGCTTCACCGCCATTGCTAAGAGTCCACGACGGCCTTCAGTAGTCACTTCATTTTATGCGTATCAGAATACCCGTTCACTCCAGGCATTAAGTAATGATCACAGGATACGAATTAGACTTTAATTACCCGCTGTTGTAATCGGTACTAATCACACTTACCCCAGCAGTATAAGGTTTCATTAATACTTACGTGTATGTCTGTCATTTCTACTTGTTCATAACGCATTATGATAAAACGACTTATCGGTCTTTATCATTTGATTTCATACTGGTATTTACATTCGAATGAAACGAGTGTGTACCTGTGAGTTTACGTCTTCCTTCTTATTCCTTATGATTACTTGCGACGGCATGTTTTCTGTTCGAATTCTGATTTTCTCTCAGCTTTCTGTGAACCGCTTCAAGTGCAGTGGGCAGGCAGGGGAGGGTATCACAAACAGATGATGCAAGTGTTGTACGTATGTTGTACATAAGTGTTGTAGATAAGTGTATCATAGAAAAGTGTTGTTTGAGGTTGTAGGAAGGGACTTTTGCGAGTGAGTATTGTACGCTACTGTTATGGACGGGTTCTGTGAGGGCAGATGCTGTAGGGTAAGAAATGTTACGTCTGGCTATAGATAAGTGTAAAGTATCAAGTGTGATCATCTCTTCACGAGTGTAAAGTATCAAGTGCGATACCTCGCTCAACTTTACAATGTAAAGCTGTTCATAATTACTCCCCAAGTGAGCTCCACCGTGGTCGTAAAACCGACGCCTCACTCCAGACCGTAAACAGGCTAGGGAGATTTACCATCTCTCCTCAGGTCAGACAGTTTACAGTCAAATTTACATACACCGCGCTGCTTGGTACCTGGTTCATCAACCAGGGAGGGGGGGAGGAGGACAGGTATATACTTACCTGTAGGGTACACTGGGTTACCAGGCAGTCAGGTGGGGGCGTCTGGTACCTACCTGCCTTGGGTGGAGAGTACACAAACATGAGTAGATGATTACATTAAATTGATTGTTGTGTGTGTGTGTGTGTGTGTGTGTGTGTGTGTGTGTGTGTGTGTGTGTGTGTGTGTGTGGGGCCGTGTTGTTCTTCTGTCTTCCTGCACACTGTGGACAAGACATGGCAAGGACGGGAAACGATTCAGCAAAAAGTTTTAATCCTCTGGTCCTGAGATAAGATCTCGTCTTACCCACAAAGTACATCTGGTAGCTGCCGTTCGTTCGTATAGCAAATCCATCCATATCCTTATGACAAGACACGTCGCCTCTTTAAAATATACATTGATAAACCCCAAAAAATCCCCCCACCCCACAAAAAAAAAGCATAGAAAAACACGAAGCCGTAAATCCTCATAATTTGTCAAAGATAAGATTTAGCGGTTCGTTTGACATGAGAATTTGACATTTGGCTCCTCTGCCAGCTTGAACCCCGTTAACTAACTGCGAAAGACATTTACTTTCACCTCTAAATCATCTATACGTATAATATGGTGGTTATAGGTTTGACTGGCCATGAAAGAGGGAAGATGTATAAGTGAACGACAGACGACTTATCATTGTTGGTCAGCTACCAGAGAATCTGTGGCCCAGTTTTACAAGCGTTTTTTTTATATTTGTGTTGTATTCACAAGATGTTTCACTGTGTGATGACTGATGCTGTGGAGTTGTATGGGAATGTCCCTTTGTTTGTATATGACCGACATCAGCTTCGACAGATCTAACCGAGCTTGTAACTTCCTCGTATTTGCATAAGGGTTGATCCTGTTTTTCTTATGATCTAACCCTCTATATTCCCTATGATAGGCTAGGTTTAAGCGAGGCTTTATAAGCTCGTATGCGTCCTCAAGAAACGTGTTTCTCTCCCTTTTTATATACAGAAGGAGATCAGATTATGAACCTCGGTTCGAGACTTTGTTTCGAACACAATGAGATGATGACACAATATCCAACTCTTGAGTTTTGCTTTACAATCAGCTGTTCCTCTCGAAGGATTTTGTTTATAATTATCTTTTCAAGCAAAGTTTATCCTTCGAATTTTGAACATGAATATTTGAATATAGGTTAACACAGATTCAGAATCTTAAATCATATTTACTGAACGAATTTGATCAAGACAATTTTCAACAGAGTTGTAAGAGTCATTGTCGTGAACGCACACACAACCAACCCGCGTCACACTTTCATACGGATGGGGATGTCAGCAACCAATCAACGGCCTGTTTGCATATGGTAATCAAGCAAATCAACATTGGGCTTACAAACTCTCACGGACGAATTGCTTCTACTAACTTATATTGATTCATTTTCCCTCTCTTCCCCCGGTTCATATTACTCGTTTCCGAAATAAGATCAACAGTTATGCAGAAATTAATCAAGCGGACACATTATTGATCCGGATGATCAAGTACGGATAGAATGGCCATTATCGAAACGTATCCAGTTCTCTCAGTCCAGGTTCAAACTGCGTACTGCAACTGAGCCTTGAATCCACGAGCCCCTCCCTGCTGGAGTGGTGAACCAGATATGAGCGACTCAGAATGAAAGTCCTCGAGGATGTCTGGGTGTGTGTGTGTGTGTGTGTGTGTGTGTGTGTGTGTGTGTGTGTGTGTGTGTCTCAGGTACCGCCTACTGAAGAATGCATATGTGTGTTTCAGGTACCGCCCAGAAAGCTTTTGAAGCGGATACAAACTTTCCTCTCTCATCCTCTTCTTATGTTCAAACCATTTCAGCACACCCTCTTCAGCTTTCTCAACCGTACTCTGTCTGTTACCACCACTTCCTCTAACCCTATCATTATTTACTCAATCAACCTTCTTCATGCAACATGTTGTCTTCAAACATTTCATTTCCAACACATTCCGTACGTTCTCATCGGTACATTTTCATATCAAACCCATGACTCGCATCCATACAACACCGTCAGGACTACCGTACCCTCTAACATATCCATTTTTGCCTTTCCAGGTAGTGAACCCTCTTTCCACACAAACCTCATTGCTCCCAGAACCTTTGCCCCCTCACCCACCCTATGACTCTAATCAGCTTCCACGGTTCCCTTTACTTCCATGTCCACTTCCGGGTAAGTAAATCACTTGGTTTCCTCCAAGATTTCGCCATTCAAATTCACACCTCATCTAACCTGTCCCTTTGCACTATTGAACTTTAGAACCTTGCTTTTATCAACATTACTCTCAACTTTTTCCCTTCAAAAACTCTCCCAAACCCAGGCACCAACATCTGCAGCTCCCACTAGATTATGCCACCAGGGCCGTGTCATCGGCAAACAATAACAGAAACAAAAACAAAACCAGCCCTTCCCAAAACCACTGCATGGTTTTAAGATCCATTATTACAGTACAGTCGTGTACGATGGTCATCCTTAATCACGAGTTACTATAAGCATGTTTCACATATCCATGAATTACCACCTCAGCGGATACGTAGGTTTGTCGTTATTTTTGTGTACAAAGATGATTCATTCCTGATAGTTAGAAGAGGAAATGACATCATTTCAATCCCAACGGGGGAAATAAGAAGTAAAACTACCCTATAATTCCCAAGCGAAACTCTTGTCTCATTTATAGTTACATTAGTTTGCCGTCGATGTGTATAGAGTAGGAGAACTCCGTGGAAGCATGATTTGTTTTGATAGAAATGCCGTAAGAAATATTTTTCGTTTTCTATTGTTTCCGTAGTGTTTACAAGCTTATCTGGTTCTGTTTACAATCTCAACTGTCAGTGTTTACGTGTTCACTTAGCAGTGTTTATAAAAGGTCACCTGGGAGGCAGCGGTTACAAGGTCACCTGGTAGTGATTACGGGGTAACCTGGAAGTGATTACAAGGTCACATGGCAGGTAGGGAGTACAAGCTCCCCTGGTAATTTCTACAAGCTCACCTGGAGTCGTAGTGTCTACAAGCTCAGCTGGGGTTGGATGCATGGTCGTCTGTCATGTCATGTTTACAAGCTTAACACAGGTAAAGCTTAGACACATATAAAGCTTAGAAACACATCATTTAGGTAGCGGTTCACGCTCCCCGTACCCACCACTTTGTCTCTCGTTATCCTCTATTTCTCGTGAGTATGTGTCTCTCCCTTTGTCTGTCTGGCCGTCCAAAAAGTCTCTGGATGTGTACCAGCACCTCTGCTGCACTGTGCAGGGCTCCTCGGGCCTTTCACCACGACAGTGAGAGAATATAGACTAGTGTTCTCCCAACACGAAATTGATAAATAGAATCAAAACTGGTTCTTTTTTTCTTTCCTGGCACGACGTTAATAGAATAGAACACCAAACTAGCTTTTATTCCCCCCCCCCCCTAGTATATCAAGAGGCCTTGATATTTGCTACTCTGCTAATCCGTCTGTGTAGCGACTTAAATATGATACAACGGTGCTTTACGATCTGTGACCGGGGGGAAGAGGAGGAGGAGGAGGAGGAGAGAGAGAGAGAGAGAGAGAGAGAGAGAGAGAGAGAGAGAGAGAGAGAGAGAGAGAGAGAGAGAGAGAGGACATTTTATTCGATCCTGAAACAATCTCTTTTGAAGATTTTCAAAATGCCTTTCAGAATGGGATTTTGGAACTCGTTTCTTTGACTCTCTTGCATAAACTGTGCGTGATTCATTTGCCTAATGACGAAGCTACTTGGAGGTAGACAGTAACACGAGTCTTAAAAAAAGAGAGTTTATATGATGGAATTTTTTTTTTATTTATATAAATCTATCACATTTTTAATAGTAACGCTTTGAACTGATGTTATTTCTACTGTCAATATGATGCTAGAAAAATGTACCCTGTACTGTGCCAGCAGAAGCGAACGAGGGCCTCAGGAGATGTGTCATGAGTGGGTTAATTTCTTCATGAATATATTCTACGCCTGCGTTGAACCCTGAGGAAATGTCTGCTAAGCCTTCCCCCCTCCGCAGCTTCAAGAATATTTTGGGTGAGGACCAGGCACTGGCCTGGAGGCAGAGGAAGTCTGACCAGCACCTTATGCATCGTTTATACATATAGCTCCTTATGTGTGTAATGCATACATATAGCTCGCTATGTGTATAGTTCATACATATAGCTCCTTATGTATAGTTCATATATATAGTTCCTCATGTATAGTTCAAAATATAGCTCCATATGCACAGTTCATACATATAGCTCCTTATGTATAGTTCATACATATAGCTCCTTATGTATAGTTCATACATATAGCTCCTTATGTATAGTTCATACATATAGCTCCTTATGTATAGTTCATACATCATACATATAGCTCCTCATGTACAGTTCATACATATAGCTCCTCACGTATAGTTCATACTTATAGCTCCTCATGTACAGTTCATACATATAGCTCCTCATGTATAGTTCATACTTATAGCTCCTCATGTATAGTTCATACACATAGCTCCTCATGTATAGTTCATACATATATCCTCTCATACACGGTATTTCTACAGTGAAACGTTCCTCAGACCAACCCTCGGAGGAGGAGGTGAAGCTCCAGGTAGACTCGTTCAGCAACACAAACAAGAAAATGGGTCAGCAACCAGGCCACCTCTGTGTCCCCCTCCCGCTCGTCATTTGTTTCTGTCACTCCCAATAAAGGCACATGAAAGGCGACCGACTGGAGTGCACAACCCATTTTCCCGACCCCTGACATACTCGCTACTCCTCCCCCTCCAGTGACGGGCACACGCACACACACACACACACACACACCAGAGTCGCACTTTAGGAGAATAGTTAAGGAGACCAACTGTCTGCTGGCAGATATTAGAACTGCTTTGTTGTTCCTGGATGAGGAGAAGACATTCAGTAAGCTGGTCACATCCTGCACAGGGGCAGAACTAGAATACGCTTCTCAGGCTTGGCTACCGAGCCTAAAGAAGCATATAGAGTTAATGGAGAAGATCCAGAGGAGGACAACAATGGACGATACCAGAATTAATAAGCACGAGTTACAGTGAAGGTGCTACAAGCCTTAAACTTACCCACCTTGGAAGAGAGAAGATTGAGGGGTGACCTGACCTACTTCAAGATTTTCAAAACACTGATGACGTCGACAATGAACAGTTCTACGAGGGATGTAGGGATAGAGCAAAGCAGAAGACATAGCATGAAATTTTAAGTACAAAACGTCAAGAAAGATGTGAAGAAGGTACTTTTATCAGAGTTTTTTGTACGAATGGAAAGTAAGTGCTGAAGACTCGGTTACTGCAGACAACATACACAAAAATCTACGAAGTCGTAGGATACCAGCGTTCGTGAGCTGGGGCTCCACGAATGTACAAGACTCTCCTAGTTGTACTTACTCACTAACGTATATGGACATGCACGGGAATGGGTGTGTACAGACACACACACACACACACACACACACACACACACACGCACGTACCTCTAACTGGCCTGGTAAGGACAGTATACACGTTCATGTCATTTGATCTGATAGATTATGAGGAGCTACGTGTCATTAAAGACAGAACGAATCCCACCAAAGACAGAACCCATCCCTCCCCCACCTCACCTCACGTCAGACCTACAACGCACAAAGCTACTTAACATGTCTCTTCAGCATCCAGCAGGACCTCTGTCCCTATTTGATGAATCGTTACACTTCCGGCAGCAGTAACTCCTGCTGCAGGAGGAGGAGGCAAACTGCGACATTTTCTGTGGACTGGACGCCTCTCTTGCTTTCCTCCTCCTCTCAAAGGTCAAGGAAACGTTCACGATCCTTGCTCGGCCGCCATCAAATTCCTGTCCCCCCCCCCCCCCCCCCCCCCCCCCCCACACACACACACACACACACACACACACACACACACACACTGACGACCGAGCGACACCTCCAAGTTCTTGGCTTCCGACGCACCCCGTAAGTGAGGTTTTTTGGTCGGACGAATCCACGTATTGCTGCCGTGTCTCGTGCGATGATGTGATTGGTCTAATCAGTAATGCATGACTGAGAGATGATGTGTAATCTGTCTACTACTGAGAGATATGTTCTAATCAGTGTCTATTCGTGAAGGATAATTTGTAATCAATATCTAATATTGATAGATAATTTGGAATCTTTATCTATCACTGGTAAATATTTCATAATAAGCATCTATTTCTAATAGATGATATTGAATCAATATCTACTCGATAGATAATTTGTAATATGATAGATAATTTGGAATCTTTATCTATTACTGATAAATATTTCGTAATAAGCATCTATTTCTAATAGATGATATTGAATCAATATCTACTCGATAGATAATTTGTAATATTGATAGATAATTTGGAATCTTTATCTATCACTGACTAAATATTTCGTAATAAGCATCTATTTCTGATAGATGATATTGAATCAATATCTACTCGATAGATCATTTGTAATCAGTATCTATTACTGATAGATTATTCATAACAAATATCCGTGACCGACAGATACTTTATAATCCGCCAACCACAACAAACAGATAATCTATAATCACTATCTATTAGTCAAAGCTAATCTATAATCAGGATCTATTACATGTAGATGATTCACGCTATCATTATGATAACGTAGGAATGAGATTTCGCCCACCTTTGGTACGTCTGAGAACCAGCTAAATGTCACTTGGAGTTGAGCTTCCTTTTTTTTTTGACATATATATATATATATATATATATATATATATATATATATAAATAATTGGTGTGTTAACTGCCTCATGTATAACTTTACTGTTGCAAAGTTTTCTTTTTAAAAGACTTTTTTTTTTTTTTTTTTTTTTTTGCTTCTGTGCAAAATAGTAAACCACGCTGGCTGGTGTGTGTGTCTGTGGCTCACCGTCGGCTGAAGGAAGTCTCGCCCGGGGTGAGAGAGGAAGGAAGGAAGGAAGGAAGGAAGGAAGGAAGGAAAAAGAGGAGAGGAGAGGAGAGGAGTGGAGGTAAAGCCAAAAGGGTGGGCAGGTGTTTAAGAAGAAGTGGGCCTCGTCCTTGACCAGGGAAACACACGGGAGACCTGCATCCGCCTGGCGGTATCGCTCTCTCTCTCTCTCTCTCTCTCTCTCTCTCTCTCTCTCTCTCTCTCTCTCTCTCTCTCTCTCTCTCTCTCTCTCTCTACTGGGGCCACCTGCTAACACTGACTCATTTCTCTCTCTCTCTCTCTCTCTCTCTCTCTCTCTCTCTCTCTCTCTCTCTCTCTCTCTCTCTCTCTCTCTCTCTCTCTCTCTCTCTCTCTACCGGGGTCACCTGCCAACACTGAGTGACTCATTCCCCCCCCCCACCTAATTCATGATACCCCGGTAGGTTGACTTCGTAAGTACGTACGCACTTCGGGAGGCCCCAGCCTGACCTACTCCTCCCAGCGAACGATCTCCTCGTCTTCCTGAGGGAGAAGTGGAGGCGATGGCGTGTTTGACCTCTCCGCTTCCCCTCCCTTCGCGCCACAGTGTCCCGCCGTAGAACCTTCGGTTGAGACGTAGATGACATCGCCTGGCCTCGTAGATCTGTCGCCGGAGGTGACACAGAGAGAGAGAGAGAGAGAGAGAGAGAGAGAGAGAGAGAGAGAGAGAGAGAGAGAGAGAGAGAGAGAGATGGTCGGGCGGAGGAGCGGACACACCTCTCGAGGCGGGCGAGACCTTGCTACACCATCAGGCCGGTGCTTTCTAACGCACCTCGCCAAGGAACGTAGCATCACCTCCCTCCTCACTCATGGTATGTTGCCATGAATCCAGTACGCTTTCACGCAGTCAGGCAGGCACAAGGCCAGCCCTTAAATCGCGCCACTGACTGGCATTTTCCTGTGCATGAACGGTGGGGGGGGGGAAATTACACGTGTAGTCTACGTAGCTCAAGACCCGCCAAATGTATGTATATATATATTGAGGGAAGCTGCGCATCGAGTCTCTTCTTGTGTGGCCTCCTGCGCATTGCATCAGTAATGCCGACCGACGAAGGGCAATATGTAAATGTGAATTTTGTACGGATCTCTCTCTCTCTCTCTCTCTCTCTCTCTCTCTCTCTCTCTCTCTCTCTCTCTCTCTCTCTCTCTCTCTCTCTCTCTCTCTCTCTCTGGCCAAGGGAGGAGGGAGAAACGTCCCCTGCAAAGCCAACTGAACACTCGCGGCGAGGTTGACCTCCACCTTCATCCATCCCCCAAGGCTGGAGCACGGAGGGAGGGAGGACCCTCTCCCAAGGAGGAGGAGGAGGAGGAGGAGCCGTCAAGCAATTCTGGGGCACCGGCGTCGTTCTTGGTCGCTCACGACGGCAGGAATTAAGACGAGAGAGATATGAAGGCAGATAATAACACACACACACACACACACACACACACACACACACACACACACACACACACAAGAATTAAGAGAGAGAAAAAAAGACCAGAGCCCTTGTGACCAGTTGACCTTGAAGTGGTTGGCTAGCAGTTACATCAACAAGTCTGAAACCATAAACAACATATATATATATTTTTTCTTCCCCGTGTGGATCCAGAACGGCCGACTGGTTATTAATAGAATGTGTCCTGTAACGCATTATTTTCGTCCGATATCAAATATCAGAAGAGTACAAGTGTGGTCTTGGAAAGCCTTGGTCATCCACAGCAGGAAACAGAAGCATCGTATTACAGATCATAACATTACTCATTAGACGTCTGTCGGTTGTATTAATAACATTCAGTCCCTTATGGTCGTGTTAAGTGTTGTGCTCGTATGGATCCCACACGTCTCCTTTGTGTCTATTGTGTCTACGGGAGTTGTAAATACCTTGAAAAACTATCCGGGAATCACATTACATATATCAGTCTATCTGTTCATCTATTCTTCATTACCTATATCAGTCTATCTATTCATCTATTCTTCATTACATATATCAGTCTATCTGTTCATCTATTCTTCATTACCTATATCAGTCTATCTATTCATCTATTCTTCATTACATATATCAGTCTATCTATTCATCTATTCTTCATTACATATATCAGTCTATCTATTCATCTATTCTTCATTACATATATCAGTCTATCTATTCATCTGTTCTTCATTACATATATCAGTCTATCTATTCATCTATTCTTCATTACATATATCAGTCTATCTATTCATCTATTCTTCATTACATATATCAGTCTATCTATTCATCTATTCTTCATTACATATATCAGTCTATCTATTCATCTATTCTCTCATCATTCTATCGTCAGAATCACCGAGTGTGTGTATACCACCATCATGCAACCAGATGATGAATAAAGATGATAATTATACATCCCATTCAGCCATTCATCTAAAGAGCGTAAACATATAAAAACAACGAGTACAGGCGAATACATTACATACAAATAAATATTCATTTCACACAGGTGTTAAACACAGGCTTTGACAGAAAATGTGTTATTTTACAAAAAGTAAAAAATTTGAATATCGTTTTACGTCGTTTGCCTCAGAATTTATCCCTTTCGAAAGCATTTCCAAAATTATGACCCAGCTATGTGGATCACTACGTAGGAGCGGCCAGGCGAGGAGGAGGAGGAGGAGGAGGAGGACAGCAGCCAGCCAGCCAGCCAGCTCCCCTTGTCACATTTCCGTTACGGGTTAACATTTCCAGGTGGAAATCCTTGCAGGTCCAGGTGGTGGTGTCCACGTTGATCGTCTTGTCTCGCAAGCTGTGCAAGAAGCAGGCAGGTCGCTCGCAGAAGAAGATAATGGGGGAAATTGAAGGCAACTCTTTTACGGTATTGTGATATAAATATTAAAGTTAATAACATCATGCTCAAAGGTCAGACCTGAAGGAATTTTATATTTCTTTTTTCCTACTTTATCTAATTAGGGTAGAGCCCGGGCATATATCACAGGGTGAGGGAGGTTTCAGTAGACAAAAGAAAAGGGAGGGGTTTGTTTGTGTGGGGGGGGGAGTAACAGGATTGAGGGGAGTAAGAGGAGGGGGAGGGGTTTGTTTGTTTGGGGGGGAAGGGTAAGATGGTGACCAACAAACATTTTCCCCTAATAAGATGGAGAGAAAGCCGACCTTCTTAATCCCGATGACCTGAAACTCTGAAAGTGTCGAAACTTTGACCTTCCTGAAGGAGAGCAAGAAGGGAGGAAAAAAAAAAACTACATCTGTATGTGTATAAATATATATATTCAGGTCATCTGCCTGAAATGTCACGCGTTGCTTCCTGCTCCAGGCGAGCATGACGTGTTCCAGCGGCAACCACCCACTCCACGGTGAGGCGCCCTCTGGAAGGCCCAAGTACATGTCCAGTACATGCAGGGGTGTGTAGGTTTGTGTGTGTGTGTGTGTAGCGACACTGTTTGCTCACCGCAGATGACATGACTATAGGGATGGAGAGAGAGAGAGAGAGAGAGAGAGAGAGAGAGAGAGAGAGAGAGAGAGAGAGAGAGAGAGAGAGAGACAGAGAGAGAGAGAGAGAGAGAGAGAGAGAGAGAGAGAGAGAGAGAGAGAGAGAGAGAGAGAGAGAGAGAGAGAGAGAGAGAATTGACATACATCCATTATACGTCCATACACACATACATAGCTACATACATACATACATACATACATACATACATACATACATATGTACATTAATACAGACTTATGTAAGTCGACAAACGGACAGACAAACTAACAGACAAATAGATAGATAGATAGATAGATAGATAGATAGAGAGAGAGAGAGAGAGAGAGAGAGAGAGAGAGAGAGAGAGAGAGAGAGAGAGAGAGAGAGAGAGAGAGAGAGATAAGAACAGAAATACATGTATAAGACAGACAAATGGACACAGACGAAGAACGAAACAGACAGACAAACAGACGGACAGACAGAGAAACAAGTGGCTAATCATAATATCCCGGAAGGTCAGGTGGTCAACATGAGCATCACTTGCCCCAGAACTCTCCCACTCTCACCCAAGCAAGCAACCCACCAGTCCAGCTGAGCAACATCAGGGCGACACACGACATCGAGAATGGAATACGAATGCATTCATGAGAGAGCCTTGCAAAGAGGATCCAGACTACTGTGATGTTTGCACGGGATAATCCAAAACATTCGTGATTTACGAAGCGTGTGGGAAAAAGAAATACTTTTCAAAGCGTTTCGGCCAGCCATTGTACCGCCTGTTTGATGCCATGGTTCAACAGTGAGTTCCAGATCGATACAGAGTACCGTCCAGTCTTCCAGTTCCAGAGAGACGGGGGTTGAGCTCCCTGGAGCAGAGGACACAGAAGATGAGGTTCGAGTGGTGTTGGCGCAACAGAGGTGTGTTAACCCGCCATAGCTG
This sequence comes from Panulirus ornatus, assembly GCF_036320965.1. Taxonomy (NCBI): domain Eukaryota; kingdom Metazoa; phylum Arthropoda; class Malacostraca; order Decapoda; family Palinuridae; genus Panulirus; species Panulirus ornatus. Next base: position 83,951,097 of record NC_092224.1, read on the forward strand.
GCTGGAGGAAGGGAGCCTTTAAGTGAGTAGATGACCAAGATGATCAACGAGGTTGGTTGAGGGATGAGAACCGCGGGTGGAAAGAGGTTGGACTGGTTGAGGTGGGGGTTGAGATGGGGGTGTGTGATATCTGGGGTATGGGTTCCAATGATATTTGTCTGAGATGGTGAGGATTTGGTGGGCGACTTGTGAGGTGGTGGTAGAGGCTGTTGGAGTTGGTTGTGTCGTGGTTCTTAGGTTCTGACGGTGGGGTCGGTTGGGTTGATGAGCCGTGGCGTTGTTGCTGTCCTGGTTGATGATGGAGGTATGAGTGGTTGATGATGGTGGTATGAGTGGTTGATGATGGTGGTATGAGTGGTTGATGATGGTGGTATGAGTGGTTGATGATGACGGTGGTATGAGTGGTTGATGATGGAGGTATGAGTGGTTGATGATGGTGGCATGAGTGGTTGATGATGGAGGTATGAGTGGTTGAAGATGATGGAGGTATGAGTGGTTGAAGATGATGGAGGTATGAGTGGTTGATGATGATGGAGGTATGAGTGGTTGATGATGATGGAGGTATGAGTGGTTGATGGTGGAGGTATGAGGTTGGCATTACTGATGGTGGGTCTTGAGGGTGTAGTATGCTGGTGAGTGTGGGGAAGTCTTGGTCCGGGTTGTTTGACCTGACTCACGTGATGATGATGGTCCAGAGTCAATACAAATGCTGGATCTAGGACTGGTGACTGTATTGTGGGTGGTGAATGGTAATGGTAAAAGGTGGTTTACAGGTTTGGTTGACGGCGTCAACACGAAATCCTCTGAGGTTGATTGGTGCCGTGATAAGTGAGGCTGACTGGATGGGTGACGAGTGGATTGGGTGATATGAGTCATGACTGATTTAATGACTGGTGTGGTGAGGGAGGCGGGAGAGGAACATCTTAGATGGAAAGGAAAGGAGGAAAAAAACCTATTACCTTTACAATCATCTCGAATTTGTTATTCTCGTAGATTTCTGAACAAGAGACCGTAACAAGAAGGTTCGATGGTGAGCGCTGAACTGATAGAGAGAGAGAGAGAGAGAGAGAGAGAGAGAGAGAGAGAGAGAGAGAGAGAGAGAGAGAGAGAGAGAGAGAGAGAGAGAGAGAGAGAGAGAGAGAGTCGCCATTTCATACGCTTTGAAAGTCTTGTTTTTACACCGAGACCCTGAACTGTTTACCTCCCCTGTGGGAGGTCCGGGCCGGATGGCTGAGGTGTCCTGTGTCTCTGCTCAATGAGACAGAGAGCCGGGTTCGATCCCGTGCTCAACCAGGCGCGAATTCATCCGGGGGATCTTGATCGTGTGCCAGACCACATGTGGGCAGCCTGCAGACTAGGCATCTGGGTTGAAGAATATCCTATGTATGTATAAACACACACACACACACACACACACACACACACACACACACACACACACACACACACATCCTTATGGGGCCTCCGTGGTGTACGGGGTAAGCGTTACTGATCATGACTCAGCACGGGCCCGCCCGGGATCTGGCCTACATTGGTTCTTGATTGTGGCACTCAGCCCACAGCCAATCCTAGCTGTTCCTCATCCCCTTGGGACGTGGCGATAATTGTGTGTGTGTGTGTGTGTGTGTGTGTGTGTGTGTGTGTGTGTGTGTGCGTGCGTGCGTGCGCGCGCGCAGATGAAACTACGGGATAAATGAAAGAGTAACAGAAGGATCTTTCATTTATCACATCTTCAGGCAGACTAACATAAAGGTAATGTAACAAGTAATATATACAGAAAAAAACCCTCAGGTCAACGTGGGATTAATTGAGCATAATAACTGACAAGTCAGGTCATAACGCTTCGCGTGGGCAGGAAACTTTGACGTATCAAACCTAACATGACGGGATATGTAAAGGTTTATGACCAATGGACCTGCTGTGACCCGACGTGTCGATCATGTATATGGCCATTTGAACTGACACAAGAGAGAAATACAACACGTCAGTTGATATACAACAAAGAGACGTAGCTAGGACGCCATTTGGTAAACAACTGACTTGTATTTCTCTCTTGTATCTCCCCTGGTGATGTGATTATTACACGAAAGTGCACTTGGGAACTTATCGTGTTTCATTTTCCCCGTGGACTCATAGGAATAGGAATATATATATATATATATATATATATATATATATATATATATATATATATATATATATATATATATATATATATATATATATATATATATTATGTCTTTATCTGAAATGGTGGCACAAGCCCATCGAAGCTCAACAAGCGACCATGATCCTAATACCATCCCCACATTCAGGGTATGGAGTAACCCTACAGTAACTCATCTCGACCCACAAAGCAAACGAGCTGGGATAAACCATCTGTAGAGGAACTGGCCTCAGCTACGCTGGAGTAGACGGCAGCACACCTGAGGAAGGCCTGACCACTGTATACGGTGTAAGGGCCTCGTACTCAGGGCATTTCTTACTTGCCGTCCCAAACTCTTCCCTCAGCACATGACCCACATGGACTGCGTAGTGACACGATCCTCCGCCTCCCGCCCCTAATCTTGACAGCAGACTGGTGTATCTGTGGTAGGGAACTGGCTGACCTGTATGGCCGACATACTTCGAGTCGTGCGAGTTATGCCGGACGGTACGCTAGGCACAGTGAGATCGGAGACGTCGTCGTCCTTCTACCTCTCCAGTGTAGAGGATATAACAGTCCTCAGTCCCAGGGGACGTGGCGAACGGCATGACATTGTGCCATCTCGTATGTGGAAGAAGAGCAGACGGCTGCTGTGGGTCTACACACAAGTGTGCATGATCGATCCTCGACGATACATCCTTAGGGAGACGATCAGAAGATGAAGGTAGACTTGCAGACTACGTGGAACGGTGGGGAAAAACAGGCCAACCATAGACCCCACGATCCAGACCGCCCTTTTTGCTGCATTAGGTTCGGAGAAGGTGGACCCGCGGGGGATGATTGCTCTTCAGTATATCAATGACCTTACCTCCCGCCTCATCGAGTCAACCAAGGACGAGAAAGTGACCAACTTTCTGTTTCAGTTGCTCAGCATAGCTAATCCAGCGAGTGAATGAAAGCCGTAATATCACAGTTCACGTCTTCTTTCAGACGAAACGACGGAAGATGACTTACCTAAGTCTGGGTTTTTGTTATTCTGAAGACTTTTGAGAATCTGTATCTTTTACTAGTTAAGTAAAAAGAACTGGAGGAAAATATTTCATTGGCTCACTGAAGAACTCAAGGATTATTATTAACTTTCCTTCTCTTTTTCATAGCATGTATGGGCTTCGTATGACTGATCCATGAAAGGCAGACATAATCATTAGGAGTTCCATCAATAAGTCGTTTGAGTTAGATGGTCAAGAATTGTTAACAACTGGTCAGAATTATCATTAAAGGAAAGAAATATTAGGCAGTCACTCATAAATGTGTGACTATACGTGCTCTCTCTCTCTCTCTCTCTCTCTCTCTCTCTCTCTCTCTCTCTCTCTCTCTCTCTCTCTCTCTCTCTCTCTCTCTCGCCATATAATTTCGCACACACACTCTTCGAAGCAAACATCTTGTCTACACATCCCCCACCTCTCCTGAGGCTACACTGCTCTTCCTCAGCAATCATATGTTCCATTCATCCACCACGACCTCTCAATCACCACTCCCCCGTACTCCTTACCAGGTATTACCAGTAGACTTATATATGGCCAATAAGATCTTGTTAGTCCTCGTGTAACTCCCCCTAGGCAAGACAGAAGTCAAACAGCCTGATGTACCTATCAACAGCACTATCACTCCCGTCTTCGTCAAACTCAATTGCAATCCCATCCACTCCCGCCGCTTTGCCACATGTCACTTGTCCAAGGCTTTCACTGCCTCCTCTCTTGTCACCATAACATCAGCCAGGAATTTCTAAGTCCACACGCCACCTGATCCTAACCACACCACATCCGCAACCTTACATCTAACACACCAACCGTTCCTTTATGAAACTCCCTCCAACACTATTGCACTTCTACTTTGCCTCTTACCACTTCCCCATCCTCTTTCCTCGCTATCATATCCATTGATTATCGTGTCATTCTCACAATATTCACCTTCTTCCATCTTTCATCTATCTGAAATTCATCGATACTCTCTCAGAGGATCTTAGGGAACATCCTTCCCTAAAGATAGCCTAAGGCACACTGAGGCGGGTTGCTGATGCTCACACCGTTAGAAACATTAGTCTTTCAGATCAGATGTACGATGATTTAACCCTGAGAATTTCATATGCTTCTGTCCGCAATAAACCTTAGTCCTCTATCGCTTTTGAAAGTATATGGGGATGAACAAGGTTTTCAAAGGACACTGTATATATATATCCGCAGACATCACATCACATACAACCCGTGTGTCGTTACTAACACCAGCCATCTCTCCACACCAGCGTCCTCCTCGTTGTTCCTATCCCCCAGTCAGTTACGTGTAACTAATTAACTAACTGCAAAGGTCGGTCAGCCTGGTTTAAGAGGTCAAGGGTCAGACTCACCCGAAGGCGGTGAGGTCTGGGGCTCAGCCACCACCATGCGGGTAAGGTCATAGCCCTCCAGCCCTACCAGTTCACCTCCCGAGATGACCCCCTCACCTGGATGAGTCTGGAGGGCAGGGTCGTGATATGTCATCTCTACCAGAGTTGGCGCTATGTGGCCGAACTGTGACGGATGCGTCCTTGTCGCCCGGCTGAGGTTACTGCTTAACACTGTACCCACGTGTAGGTGTGTGTGTGTGTGTGTGTGCGTGTATGTGTGTCACCTGCAAACAAAAATCATCTCTACAAAAATATGAAATATCAAAGTCACCTCCAAGCGGTAAAAACTAGTGGAACGTAAGGTTTATGTAAAGTTCATTCATCAAATTATTATCAACAACTGAACAATATAGAGAGCCATTCTCCCACTGCTCCGTTATCAGAGGCGCAACACCTGATCATTAGGAACTGGTTTACGTCAAGACGAAGTGATTTACGTCCAGACCTAGCCAGTGGTTTGCGTCATGACGAAGTACCCAGAGGCGGGTACGACTGCGACAGGTAAAAAAATTAATGATAGATTGTGAAAGGTTTAGCATGTGAGAGTGCATATCACGTCATCAATGTATGAGAACTGTGCAGCCTGGGGTAGTCACACCCACCACCATGTTTGACACTGACTACTGAGTTTGCCGCTACTTCCACCTACAGGCGAGCGCGAGAACGCGCGGGGTGACGACTTTGTGACGCTTTCGATTGCAGGCGGGAATTATGAACTGTCGTTGAGCTGGTGGGATTTTTGGGACTTTCTGTAGCCAAGTGGGATGTGAAGACTGGAGGGATCTTTAGGGAACATAAACCTTCCATGGCCAGATGGAGTTGATGGAGCTATGTACAGCTCTGTGGGATGTTTACATTTTTTATTTAGATTCTCTTCAGCTGGGAGATGGGCTGGGGACAGGAGCCGCCTTATCCAAGGTTAACTCATCCCTGTGAGAAACTATGTGTTATTTGTTAGTTCAGTCAAAAGTATCACCAACGAGGTGGTGTTGTCTTGATCATTAACAAATCACTAGTATCATTAATGAGGTGTTGTCATCATTAACTCACTAGTATCACTAATGAGGTGTTATCTTATCATCATTAACTCACTAGTATCACTAATGAGGTGTTATCTTATCATTAACTCACTAGTATCACTAATGAGGTGTTATCATCATTAACTCACTAGTATCACTAAAGAGGTGTTATCTTATCATTAACTCACTAGTATCACTAATGAGGTGTTATCATCATTAACTCACTAGTATCACTAATGAGGTGTTATCATCATTAACTCACTAGTATCACTAATGAGGTGTTATCATCATTAACTCACTAGTATCACTAATGAGGTGTTATCATCATTAACTCACTAGTATCACTAATGAGGTGTTATCATCATTAACTCACTAGTATCACTAATGAGGTGTTATCATCATTAACTCACTAGTATCATTAATGAGGTGTTATCTCATCATCATTAACTTACTAGTATCATTAATGAGGTGTTATCTTATCATTCATAATGACAGAACGAGATATTTAGGAAATCATGCCAAACAAATAAAAATAAATTGGGTGTTACGAAGAGGTGAGGTCAGTGGAGGTCAATGAAGAGGTTAGGTCAGTGGAGGTCAATGAAGAGGTTAGGTTAGTGGGGGTCAATGAAGAGGTTAGGTCAGTGGAGGTCAATGAAGAGGTTAGGTCAGTGGAGGTCAATGAAGGTCAAGGGAGGTTGAACAGAGGTCAGTGGAGATTGATGTCTATCGAGTAATTGTTTTCAAATTGATACCTGAAGAGTATATGGAAAAAAAAGAAACCCACGTTCTCAGTTTAGAGTATATGGAAAATAAGAAACCCACGTCCTCAATTTAGAGTATATGGAAAATAAGAAACCCACGTTCTCAGTTTTCTAATAAATGTCGAGAACCAACTACTGATTCTGAAGTTCTGCTTTAATAGTGAAATAGAAAATTGAATTTGAAAACCCCTCCAACCCTAAGCTCTGGGGTTTCATTATTCAGGCCAATTTTTCGCTTTAACTTGTCTCTTAAGTTTGATAAATCAGTTCCGTTTACAAGTTAGCTGAGTAATGTTGGTAATTTACGGGATAAATGAACAGTAAACAACTTACAACAATGTAAACAGAACACTGCAATATTATTTTCGTTCCAGTATTATATATATATATATATATATATATATATATATATATATATATATATATATATATATATATATATATATCGGGACGGTTATATAGAAATACCTCATTAAATATTCACCTTCGTTTCGAAATACTATTCATATTTTGTAAACACCATGAACACGAAAGACGTGTAAGATCGATATTGACATAAACTTATGGTATTTGTAAGACCTACGTCTACGTACATCACAACTCTTGTGTTCACGGACGTGGGAATAACAGAATAAACTCAAAGAACAACTCAGGAGCAGATGTTCTTCACCACATCCCTTCAGTGATGATCGTGTATGCGAACACACGCAGGTGAATCTTACAGTTTACATACGAATACGTTCTGCTCGCCACATCATTCCTTTAGGGAAATGATTCACAGTTCAAGAGTCAAAAAAAAAAATAAATCCTAAAAGAAAGCTTAAGAAAAACCTCCTAGTCAAGAAACTTATCTTAAGGGAATTTTCATTAAAAGAACGAGTTTCCAGACGTGTACGTGGATTCATGATCTCATTCATTCAGGAAGCGTTTTCCTATTGACTGATTTAAACGTCTGTTGTGTACAAACGAAGTCGAAATCCAAGCGTAGAATAGCGAAATAACAGTCATACAGATACATTCATCCAAGCTTTCCTTCACACACACACACACACACACACACACACACACACACACACACAGAGCCGTGTCATTAAGCTGGTCCATTACTGGGTCATGTATGCAGGTCACATTTGACCTTTCACTTTCAGCACTTCCGTTTTTTAATATTTTACACCTGCTGTCGACTTCGTGTCTCCTGTCATGTAATACATATGTATTCTCTTGGTCACCTGGTTGTTTATTGTGTGTGTGTGTTTGTGTATGTGTGTGTGTGTGTGTGTGTGTGTGTGTGTGTGTGTGTGTGTGTGTGTGTGTGTGTGTGTGTGTGTGTGTGTGACGAGGGAGGAGAGGATGCGGAGTCAGACTTGTCTCTGAGGAAAAGTGCTTCGTCTTGAAACGATTCGTAAAACTACTAAACGAACCCAAAAGAGAAAGTTATTAAAGAAGCCGAGGGTAAACGGGGAAGACAAGATGAAAGAGGAGAGGAGGAGGAAATGGGGGCGGGGGGGGGGAAGAAGAAGAAGAAGGATAGAGAAGAATGTAGGATGGAACGAGAGAGGCTCAGGTAAACATTGTTAAGGACAGGCTAAAGTAATGTTGGAAACACCTATGTTGAGGAGGAGGAAGATGAGGAGGAGGAGGAGGAGGAGGAGGAGGAGGAAGAAGAAGAAGAAGAAGAAGAAGAAGAAGAAGAAGAAGAAGAAGAAGAAGAATCTATCTTCATTTTCAATTGCAACCACCAGTTCCCCTTTGTGTAAAACTTTTTCTATACCTATCTTTGATACTGTGTGCATTTTTCTATTCATATATATTCTTATCGTTTAGGCTGAATAAACTGGCAATTATCATCTCAGTCAATCCACACACACACACACACACACACACACACACACACACACACACACAAACATATATACACACACAGCGACATCACTGTTGCCACTCGAACACACTAACTACTTCTACCTATTTACGTCTCTACGATCGTTTCTGACTATGTGGTTCGGCCACTCTTCCACAGTCCAGATGAAGCAGGTAGGAGAGTCGCCCCTGGGGGGGGGGGGGGGGTCTTGCTATTTCCTTCGCCTTAGCAAGATCAAGTTGACGAAATACACTAGAAACTAACCCAGGGATTCCTCCCTCCGTACCAGCCCTTGGAGATGACCCAGAGAGGGAGGTGCCTACTGCCAGGCTCATCTCCCAGTGCAGGTCAAAGTCTCTGACTGGGTTCACGTGTGACTGAGCCACTGGCGTGGTGTATTAGCATCTCGGTCTTTAAGCCAGCCACACCCGCATACAAGGTGAGGTAGGAATCCTTGAACACCATCTACGTATCTACGGTAGATCTGCATCCTTCACATGGTGACTTAGTGACCCATGTATGGAACTGTTCATGGTCGCTCAACCCAGCAACAGTAATACATAATTTCATCGAAATTTGATGATTTCCTGTTCTTTTCTTCACCGGAACCCTTGGCTCCGACCATGACAATGCAAGGAGTCCATCACTTCTCTGCTACTGGGAGTAGCGCAGCCTTGGGGTCCTGGGCTAACCTTATCCTCACCTCTATATTCCAGACTGTGAGTCTGAGGGGTTACGTACCGGGGGGAAGACACAGAGGCTGGTAAACCTGGCGCGGCTCGTGAGCAACAGGTTCGGATCAAGAGGTCACACACTGGGGACCCCAACACCACGCCCACCCAGTTCTGATCCTGGTCCAACACGGAGGAGCGAAGAGGTCGCGGGCTGCAGGTCGCGGGCAGGAGGTCGCGGGCAACAGATCGTAATCAGTAGATTGTGGTTTGCGGGTCACCAGTGGGCAGCAGGTCATGGGTTAAAGGTCGAAGGCAGCAGGTCGTGGGCTACAGGTCGTGAGCTACAGTTCGCAGGCAACAGGTCGCGGGCAACAGGTCGCGGGCTGCAGGTCGTGGGCAATAGATCGTAATCAGTAGATTGTGGGTTGCGGGTAGTGAGCAGCAGGTCATGGGTTGCAGGTCGTACGCAGCAGGTCACGGGCTACAGGTCGTGGGCTACAGGTCGTAGGCTACAGGTCGTGAGCTACAGGTCGCGGGCAACTGGTCACGGGCAGCAGGTCGCGGGCAACAGATCGTAATCAGTAGATTGTGGGTTGCGGGTCACTAGTGGGCAGCAGGTCATGGGTTACAAGTCGTAGGCAGCAGGTCGTGGGCTACAGGTCGCGGGCAACAGGTCGTGGGCAACAGGTCGCGGGCAACAGGTCGTGACATCAAGGAGAGGAGAGAGCGAGAGGCCATTGTCCTGACTGGCCTCAGCTGTACAGTTTTAGCACCAAGCGTCAGCAGGACAGTACCAAGCGTCAGCAGAGCAATGCCAAGCGTCAGCAGGGCAGTCCTGAGTGTCAGCAAGGTGTATCGAGCGTCAGCAGGGATGTCCTGAGCGTCAGCAGGACAGCACCGAGTGTCAGTAAGGTGATACCGAACGTCAGCATAGTAGCAACGAGCGCCAGCAAGTGTCAGCAGGACATAATTGATTGTCAGGAAGGTAGTGCTGATGGAAGCACTATACTAGACGTGCAGCGCGTGTTACACTGCGAGGTGGAGCGTCTCCGAACTGACGACGAAGGTGACGTGTTCCCCAGCCGCCTCACCCATTGTGTGGAGGAGAAGAAGAGGAAGAAGAACAAGAGAAAGAAGAAGAAGAAGAAGAAGAAAGAAGAGGAAAAAGGAGAAGAAGAACAAAAGGAGGACGAAGAAGAAGAAGAAGAAGAAGAAGAAGAAGAAGAAGAAGAAGAAGAAGAAGAAGAAGAGGAGGAGGAGAAGAAAGAAGAGGAAAAAGGAGAAGAACAAAAGGAGGACGAAGAAGAAGAAGAAGAAGAAGAAGAAGAAGAAGAAGAAGATGATGATGATGATGATGATGATGATGAAGAAGCAGATGAAGAAAGAAGAAGAGGAAGAAGAAAGACAAGAAGAAGAATAAGAGGAAGAAGAAGAAGAAGAAGAAGAAGAAGAAGAAGAAGAAGAAGAAGAAGAAGAAGAAAGAAGAAGAGGGAGAAACAGAAAGAAGAAGAGGAAGACGAACAAGAACAAGAGGAAGAAAAAGAAGTAAGAGAAGAGGAAGAGAGGAGAAGAGTACTTACTTGCTGAAGAGCACTCGTCGCCAAGAGTTAAGAGACAAATAGACAGAGAGATCGAGAGACAAACCGAGTACTTAGTACCACGAAATCTGGCCAGATGATAAAGAGACAGAGAGACAGAGAGGAGTACGCCGTAGACACGAGGCCAGCCCGCAGCCTTCTCAGCACCAAACAAGGTCTTATATTCATTGATAAACAGCAAACAAAGCTTTGTGTGATGCAGGAAAATGACCTCCAGTCCACCCAGATAGACTACAAACATTGTTCATCATCGTTCAAGGGGACGTAGAACATAGGCGTATAATGTTCAGTAAACAAAGATAACATTACAAACCCCTGGAGAACAAATAGCGACTTCTATAACTCGAACAACAAAATGTAATCCTTGCCTTACTGTACGGCAGGTAACAACCATAAGACTCTCGAGTCTAAATCCTTCTATAAACAAGAGTCAAACACCAGAAGAGAGAGATAAAGGTGTTTAAATCCTCTACAAGAGTCAAACACCAGAAGAGTGTTAATGGTGTTCAAATCCTCTACAAACAAGAGTCAAACACCAGAAGAAAGAGATAAAAACATTTCAAGCTTCTAAACGAACTGATGAAAATGTTTATGAACCACACAAAGCAACAAAGTTGTCTATAGATGACTTTAAACACCATATCCCTCTACACAGGGGCGGATCAGGTACACAGAGCTTCACTGTCCACACACACACACACACACACACACACACACACACACAACACATATCTTCAACCCAGTGTCTACAGTGATGAGGAGGGAAATACAACCACTTCTTAGAATAATATATAGACGCCCATATAAACACAACCACTTCTTACAATAATATATAAACTTCCATATAAACACAACCACTTCTTCCTTCCCCACTCCCCTAAAAATGAAATTAGATTCGTCACGTGAGAACAGAATCTTTATTCCATACCACCTCTACTTTCCCACATGGAATGGTTTCACTCCATCCGTCTCCTCAGGTCACTCCTCTTGGACTTTCCCATCTGAAACACCGCCACTCCTCAGGGTCTGTCCACCTCACCCACTGCATCATATACCCATGTCTTCCACGGCCTGTCATTCCTCCCGATCCCTTTACCTATACAAAAATACAAGCACCCGAAAGCCCCGCCCTCCTCCACCTGGCAGGTGACAGCGAGAGATGATCGGATCAGGTGAAGGAGAATGGAACTCCCCTCGTCCTTAGGACCACCAACCAGCCATCTTAGAAAGAGAATAAGACCTTAACATTCCTAACTACGTGATAACACACACGAGCCTTTTGTCGATGGTGTTTGCTCACTCGAGCCACAGCGACTCACAACAACCCATCCTAAAGGCCCAGAAAAGCATTTCAACAACGCCGTACAGACGCACACACCACACAAACAAGAGTTACTAGGATCGTAGAAGCTGCCGGATAGTTAACGAATCAGATCCCCAGCTCCCAACCCCCTCCGCCCCTCAAGCAAACGATAGAAAACGCCAAACCCAAAGCCAACAACACCAGCGTCTGTAGGAGGGTCATGGAGAGGACGACGGGCCATTTTTCACTTGCCCGAAGTGAATCATTCCCTTAAGTCTTTGCCTATGTAACACCTCCTGAGTGAGGGTTTTAGGGAAGAGGATTAAAGAGGGTGTTTAGAGGGGAATTGGATTAAGAATCAAAAGGTAGGATCAGTTGAAGCGATGATGAATTAGGGAAAGAGTCTGTGTTTAAGGTTTAAAGGGATATAAAAGGAGAGACCGTGTTTCAGGTTTAAAGCGATATAAAGGGAGAGAGTGAGAGAGAGAGAGAGAGAGAGAGAGAGAGAGAGAGAGAGAGAGAGAGAGAGAGAGAGAGAGAGAGAGAGAGAGAGAGAGAGAGAGAGAGAGGAGACTGTGTTTGATGTTTAAAGGGATATCAAGGGACAGAAAGAGACTGTATTTAAGGTTTAAAGGGACAGAAAGAGAGTGTATTTAAGGTTTAAAGGTAGAATACTACAGGAACAATTTGACAAATCATATGACAATATAGATATTATGGCAACATAGTCACCATGTAAATATACTCAAAAATGCAATATAATCGCCATGATAAAATTATCATGGCGATTATATTGCCGGCGTGAATGATATAATGATCGGCGCCAACCAACCAGTGCACCAGGAGAGGCTGGAACTGGTTGACGATGAGAGGAGAAGTTGTTAAGTTTCAGGAGAAAGTTTTTGAGGAAACATTGACGAGTAAAAGTAAAGGAACTTGTTGGGAGAAACGTAGCCCCTACTGGGGGCCACATACAGACGACATGTGTCACCAAGATAAAAATAATGTAATTACATGTACACTCTACATGTACGGTACATGATAGGTACACACATACGGTACATGCTAGGTACACACACATACGGTACATGATAGGTACACACACATACGGTACATAACAGGACTGAAATATTGTACATAAGAAGTAAACATACACAGTACCAAAGGTGTGTGTGTGTGTGTGTGTGTGTGTGTGTGTGTGTATGAAACTCTTCAGCAAACAACTCATGAATATTCACAGTCAAACTTCAAGATATTCATCATAAACCATTCGTCCTCGTATATTCAATCTCTACAAAATACTCACATCCCCTTCAAGTCGTGTTATAAGGCGTGTCCACGTAACATATTGTACCACAAGAAGTAACATCGTCCCATATGTGGAGCGGCGGGCCAGTGTGTTACCCTTGTGACTTGTGGGACGCAGCATTCAAAACGGTGACGTGTGTTACCCTTGTGACGTGTGGGACACAGCATTCATAACGGTGACAAACCAGACAAGTTACTCCTTGTATGTATGACCAGCGGCTCCAGTGGCTCCCACACGACATCGCTAGAACCCCCTTTCCTTGCTCACACTCCGTGCCTCCAGTGGCTAGAAATTGGAATTCCTTCAAACCTATTTCATCTGTCTGTGATCTCCTCCTAAACCCCTTTTTGCAAGGGGCTACTGCATCCCTTAAGGCTGCGTTACACCCAGTAGCAGGGAAAGGTTGGACGCCTTTGAAACTTGCGAGTTATTTAACGAGGTCTCTCTCTCTCTCTCTCTCTCTCTCTCTCTCTCTCTCTCTCTCTCTCTCTCTCTCTCTCTCTCTCTCTCTCTCTCTCTCTCTCTCTCTCTCTCTCTCTCTCTCGTCAACCGGAGCGCCTCGCCTGAGGTGACCTTCTAACTCCAGGTGTAACCTCAGCCAGGCAGAGTCCGGTAACGCCGTTCTTCACCCTCGGCCCGTGAGTGATCTTACGTTCCTCCCTGTGTTTACGAGAACGAGCCGTTTTCTAGACACCCAGAATCAAACGATGGTAAACAACGTAACGCCTGCGGTAATAAATATTATCAATAACATGGACTTTGACCATGAAAACCCTCTACTTCATCACAGAGATCCACACCATATGATGCATAAAACCCTCACTCACCTCTCTGTGTTGGAACGGCTCTTTCCCAAGAATCTCAAAAGACGCTGTGTCCGCACGTAAGATCGAGTCTGGTCGTAAGAAACATACCCATCAACATTAGCTCGATACACACACACATACCCATCACACAGCTTCACCGTACAGACCAACGTGGTGTCATGGTCTTTACGTTCCCATTACCTCCTCGATCCACACAGAAAGCCATCAAGACTTCTTGCCACAGCCAGTTTTTATCACGAAGTTGCCTTTACCACGATACTTTTTACATTATCCTACATTATCTAACAGGCATGAATATCTAAAGAGTAGAGTAGAGCAGAGTGGCTACTTGACCTGCCGCTGATAACCTAGTTTCATCGAGTTTCGATTAAGATCAAACCATTGGCCTGTTGTTAAACCCAAATACAAAAGGCATACAACCATAATTTCATGATCAACTGACCATCAGGTCGTCCTTCCAAGCCTCTTCTCATAAACTACGTGTATAATCACCAGAAGAAATCCAAGCCTCCATTTAGAACGACAATATCATCCAAGGCTTTTTTATCGCATTCAGTACCTGTATTAGATACCACCTCCTGACCTTCTCTTTTCTAAGCTGAGTCTTAGTTTCGTCGGCTATAATAGGATCTGTTTCTCGGTCAGGGAATCGTCGAGTTTTCCTCGACACAGTATTATCTCCATTCTATCAGTGTCTTTGTTTTCAAGCGAGGTGACCAAACTGAAACGTAGAATTCAGGATGAGGTACGCACCAGCGAAGGTTAAGAATGCTCAGATTATAAAACACTCCGTCTGAATCCTGTATATACAACTGTATATGATATTAAATACTAAGGGTTATGTCAGACTACTTTCTTATACACACACAGATCTGAAGGACCTTGGAAGAGTCCAATAAATCAAAAGGTTAAGCTACTGGTATATGAATATATATCCCTTGTATTTAAATATACTGATCGAGATGCCAGAAGATTATTATGATTATTAATATCACTATTATCATCATTATTATCATTATTAGAAGAAGTAGTAGTGGTGATGGTGGTAGTAGTAGTAGTAGTAGTAGTAATAGAAGTAGTAGTAGTGATGTTAGTAGTAGTAGTAGTAGTAGTAGTAGTAGTAGTAGTAGTAGTAGTAGTATCTTATGTGGCTCATTGTTGACTGCCTAAAAATGATTTCGTCCCCCACGTCCACCTCACGCTCATAATCCTGAAGTTCCTTTCTTGGTGGGTAGAAAAAATACTGAAGCTGTCCTTCAATTTGTCCCATCCACATGATTGCCCTGGTTCAAATTCCTCCACCACGTATCAGATCAACTGTAGAGTCTGGTTAGGTCCCCTTGTAAGATGGTGCAATCCTCTTCGCTCTTCACTTCCCTCATGATCTTTGCATCATCTGCAAACATATTCAGTTAGGAGTCCACGCCTTCAGGCACGTCCTTTACATAACTCAAAAACAGGACTGTTTCCAGATTGGAAACTTGCCACATTCCGCTGATCACCTCGGCCCATTTAAAGATGGTCCTTCTAACATGTGTCCTTTGTTCCATTCCACCGAGATGATATTCCATCCTTTGAAGAAGTCTCTCCCTTTATTCCAGCTTGGTGATCCAGCTTTTTAATCAGCCTCTCACGCGAAATAGTGTCAAATGTTTTCTTGCTGTCCAGATACAAACAACCCACCCAGCCTTTTCTTTAGTCTAAAGACAGAGCTCACTCTCTCGTAGAAATCTATGAAGTTTGTAACACATGACCTTTCCCTAGAACAAAACTGTTTCTCATTAAGGTAATTTGCCCTCTGTAGGAAAGTCGTCCACTTGTTTTCTCATTATCTTTTCGAGAACCTTAAAGCCCACATTCGTCAGTAAGACCAGTCTGTAGTTCAGTGCATGTTCCTGATCTTCTCTCTTACAAATGAGTATGACGTTCACCCTTTTCCATTACATTGGCACTCTGCCTCTCTCTACTGTGTGTGTGTGTGTGTGTGTGTGTGTGTGTGTGTGTGTTAAAGGGAAATAGTTCTACACTCGTGTATAGGTGTGTGTGTGTGTGTGTGTGTGTGTGTGTGTGTGTGTGTGTGTGTGTGTGTGTGTGTGTGTGTGTGTGTGTGTGTGTGTTAAAGGGAAATAGTTCTACACTCGTGTATAGGTGTGTGTGTGTGTGTGTGTGTGTGTGTGTGTGTGTGTGTGTGTGTGTGTGTGTGTGTGTGTGACATTTCTTCATGGAGCCTACATTAGTTGCCAAATTACCAAAAGAGCACAATATTTTTCCCTGGCATTACCTTATTACTTACAACTTCACCAGCTGCGCCAGATAACATCATCTCCATAATCAGTTTTATCCCCACGTGACAAAGTAATGGAGGGGAAAATGCTCTCGCACTGTGTTGCGAATCTCACATCATTACTCCCTATTGATAGATATTTTTTTTTTCTTGAATGCACGAACGTGTCTGCATTCTACTTTGCATCTGTATAAAGCTACGCTAACTTCGTTGGATTTCGGACGACGATGGTGGAGAGAGAGAGAGAGAGAGAGAGAGAGAGAGAGAGAGAGAGAGAGAGAGAGAGAGAGAGAGAGAGAGAGAGAGAGAGAGAGAGAGAGAGTTCCACAGCGTTACCTCGTCGACATACGCCCAAAATCGGGTTTAAATCAACTTTCCCATTAGCTAAAATATGTAAGAAGACATCCAGAGAGAGAGAGAGAGAGAGAGAGAGAGAGAGAGAGAGAGAGAGAGAGAGAGAGAGAGAGAGAGAGCAGAAAAGGGCGTATTGAAATGGTTTGGTCACATAGAGAGAATGAGTGAGGAAAGATTGACAAAGAGGATACATGTGTCAGAGGTGGAGGGAACGAGGAGACGTGGGAGACCAAATTGGAGATGGAAGGATGGAGTGAAAAAGATTTTGAGTGATCGGGCCCTGAACATGCAAGAGGGTGAAAGGCGTGCAAGGAATAGAGTGAATTGGAACGATATGGTATACCGGGGTCAACGTGCTGTCAGTGGATTGAATCAGAGCATGTGAAGCGTCTAGGGTAAACCATAGAAAGTTTTGTGGGGCCTGGATATGGAAAGGGAGCTGTGGTTTCGGTGCATTATACTTGACAGCTAGATACTGAGTGTGAACGAATGTGGCCTTTGTTGTCTTTTCCTGGCGCTACCTCGGGCCTGTGCGGGGGGAGGGGGTGTCAATTCATGTGTGGCGGGGTGGCGACGGGAATGAATAAAGGCAGAAAGTATGAATATATATTTTTTTTTTTTTTTTTTTTTTTTTTTTTTTTTTTTTTTATACTTTGTCGCTGTCTCCCGCGTTTGCGAGGTAGCGCAAGGAAACAGACGAAAGAAATGGCCCAACCCCCCCCCCCATACACATGTACATACACACGTCCACACACACAAATATACATACCTACACAGCTTTCCATGGTTTACCCCGGACGCTTCACATGCCTTGATTCAATCCACTGACAGCACGTCAACCCCTGTATACCACATCGCTCCAATTCACTCTATTCCTTGCCCTCCTTTCACCCTCCTGCATGTTCAGGCCCCGATCACACAAAATCTTTTTCACTCCATCTTTCCACCTCCAATTTGGTCTCCCTCTTCTCCTCGTTCCCTCCACCTCCGACACATATATCCTCTTGGTCAATCTTTCCTCACTCATTCTCTCCATGTGCCCAAACCATTTTAAAACACCCTCTTCTGCTCTCTCAACCACGCTCTTTTTATTTCCACACATCTCTCTTACCCTTACGTTACTTACTCGATCAAACCACCTCACACCACACATTGTCCTCAAACATCTCATTTCCAGCACATCCATCCTCCTGCGCACAACTCTATCCATAGCCCACGCCTCGCAACCATACAACATTGTTGGAACTACTATTCCCTCAAACATACCCACTTTTGCTTTCCGGGATAATGTTCTCGACTTCCACACATTTTTCAAGGCTCCCAAAATTTTCGCCCCCTCCCCCACCCTATGATCCACTTCCGCTTCCATGGTTCCATCCGCTGACAGATCCACTCCCAGATATCTAAAACACTTCACTTCCTCCAGTTTTTCACCATTCACCATATATATATATATATATATATATATATATATATATATATATATATATATATATATATATATATATATATATATGTCTGTGTATGTATATATATGTATACGTTGAAGTATAGGTATGTATATGTGTGTGTGTGGACGTGTATATATATGCATGTGTATGTGGGTGGGTTAGGCCATTCTTTCGTCTGTTTCCTTGCGCTACCTCGCTAACGCGGGAGACAGCGACAAAGTATCATAAATGAAATAAATATATATGTATTGATGCAAAGGTTCGGATCTACAACATGAATGTTTCGCACATCCCATTATATGAATAGGCAATTACATATTACGTGACTACTAACGGGTAGTAAAACTGGGTAATTGCAAATTAGAACATACCTACCTACAGCACACGAGAGACCAATGAAATAGGTCTTCAGTAATGTTGCAATCGCTGGGTCGAACCCATTTCGAAGTCAAGATCTTTGACATAAACAGTGGAAGGAGGCAACCCAAAGGGGATGAAGTAGATAAAGATAGAGAAACGGTGAAGAGGTTTTACCTCGATGCTTTCTTTTGTGAGATTTTACATCAAGGGTAAATATTCTGATGACCAAGCGAAACTAAGCTTTTACAAAACACGGGAATTATAATCCCAGTTATTTTACACAAAATACGGGAGTTACAATCCCAGTTATTTTACACAAAATACGGCAGCTATAATCACATTTAAAAATACAGCAGTTATAATCCCATTTATTTTACACAAAATGCTGGAGTTATAATGCCATTTACACAATATACGGGAGCTACAATCCCAGTTATTATACAAAATATGGGAGTTACTATCCCAGGTATTTTACAAAATACGGCAGTTATAATCCCATTTATTTTACACAAACTACGGCAGTTATAATCCCACGTATTCTGTTTCATGAATGGCGTTGTTTGGAGTTGCTTCTTTCTCGCGTTCTGGAATTCGTTTTCTGTTCATATTAATGTTTTAGTGTCACTTTCGAGACGATAAGAAAATGGGCTGAGGATCAGGTTGGTAGAGAACAGGAGGGGATTGTGAGGGAGGGAGGGAGGGAGGGGAAGGTGGCAGCTTTCCCAAGGATATGATCATAATGGCCGGATGGGTCGAGGGAATGTCGAGTGTGGAAAGTGTGAAGGTTGGAGAAAATTTCGGTCAAGAAATGACGCAGCTGACGCACGCCTGCTTATACATATTTATGGCGTCAATATACCGAAGCTGTCCTTGACGCAGGGAGGGAGAGAAGGAGGGAGATGAGAGAGAGAGAGAGAGAGAGAGAGAGAGAGAGAGAGAGAGAGAGAGAGAGAGAACAGTGGAAGAAAAGAACAGAGATAGAGAACCATGAGAAAAAACGGGAAGACGAGAGAGAGAGAGAGAGAGAGAGAGAGAGAGAGAGAGAGAGAGAGAGAGAGAGAGAGAGAGAGAGAGAGAGAGAGAGAGAGAGAGAGAGAGAGAAGACTCCCCCCTCTGAGTCGCCAGTCAACTAATCTCTCTCTCTTTCACCTCGTTAGTGAGTCGTTAGTCAAATGAGCTCCAATCACGGGTGCCAATCACCACCTTAACGAGCGGAACCAGGATGAAGAGAGAGAGAGAGAGAGAGAGAGAGAGAGAGAGAGAGAGAGAGAGAGAGAGAGAGAGAGAGAGAGAGAGAAAGAGAGAGAGAGAGAAAGAGAGAGAGATTTCGGTCAAGAGATCACGGGAGACGAGACGCGCGACGCAGTTAATGCTATCCAACACCGAATATCATAACCCAATCGTATTTCCCGTCCGTTATCTTCAGACCTTCATAAATATTCGGACCACGGGTGTCCCGCCAAGGTCCCTGCCGGACCCTGTGTTCGAGTAGGCAAGCCCGGGCCAGAGCCAGCTCAGCTGTGGCCCGGGCAGCCGTGGACGGCATAATCACCCACAGGTGTACAGACCACAACACAGAGGTGTTGTCGTCGCTCGGATCCTCTTGTGTTTGGTGTAGGACACCATCAGGATGATGTTTATCTATCTATAATCACTCTAGGATCCATTCCTAAGGTCATGTCCCGGTCGTTGGACGTCTTTCCAAAGGACGCGTGTCGTCCTAAGCTGCGCTACTTACAGTAGCGAGGGAATGTGTGTGGGCTTTGACGGGACTGTGTTCCCAGAGATACACAGCCTTGCCAAAGGTGACTCTTCAGTCGTATATATATATATATATATATATATATATATATATATATATATATATATATATATATATTTGTTTATGGATGGGGTTGTTAGGGAGGTAAATGCAAGAGTTTTGGAAAGAGGGGCAAGTATGAAGTCTGTTGGGGATGAGAGAGCTTGGGAAGTGAGTCAGTTGTTGTTCGCTGATGATACAGCGCTGGTGGCTGATTCATGTGAGAAACTGCAGAAGCTGGTGACTGAGTTTGGTAAAGTGTCTGGAAGAAGAAATTTAAGAGTAAATGTGAATAAGAGCAAGGTTATTAGGTACAGTAGGGTTGAGGGTCAAGTCAATTGGGAGGTGAGTTTGAATGGAGAAAAACTGGAGGAAGTGAAGTGTTTTAGATATCTGGGAGTGGATCTGGCAGCGGATGGAACCATGGAAGCGGAAGTGGATCATAGGGTGGGGGAGGGGGCGAAAATTCTGGGGGCCTTGAAGAATGTGTGGAAGTCGAGAACATTATCTCGGAAAGCAAAAATGGGTATGTTTGAAGGAATAGTGGTTCCAACAATGTTGTATGGTTGCGAGGCGTGGGCTATGGATAGAGTTGTGCGCAGGAGGATGGATGTGCTGGAAATGAGATGTTTGAGGACAATGTGTGGTGTGAGGTGGTTGGATCGAGTGAGTAACGTAAGGGTAAGAGAGATGTGTGGAAATAAAAAGAGTGTGGTTGAGAGAGCAGAAGAGGGTGTTTTGAAGTGGTTTGGGCACATGGAGAGAATGAGTGAGGAAAGATTGACCAAGAGGATATATGTGTCGGAGGTGGAGGGAACGAGGAGAGGAGGGAGACCAAATTGGAGGTGGAAAGATGGAGTGAAAAAGATTTTGTGTGATCGGGGCCTGAACATGCAGGAGGGTGAAAGGAGGGCAAGGAATAGAGTGAATTGGAGCGATGTGGTATACCGGGGTTGACGTGCTGTCAGTGGATTGAATCAAGGCATGTGAAGCGTCTGGGGTAAACCATGGAAAGCTGTGTAGGTATGTATATTTGCGTGTGTGGACGTATGTATATACATGTGTATGGGGGGGGGTTGGGCCATTTCTTTCGTCTGTTTCCTTGCGCTACCTCGCAAACGCGGGAGACAGCGACAAAGTATAAAAAAAAAAAAAATATATATATATATATATATATATATGTACCCCTCTCACCACGATGGTGTCCCCTCTCACCACGATGGTATCCCCTCTCACCACGATGGTGTCCCCTCTCACCACGATGGTGTCCCCTCTCACCACGATGGTGTCCCCTCTCACCACGATGGTATCCCCTCTCACCACGATGGTATCCCCTCTCACCACGATGGTGTCCCCTCTCACCACGATGGTGTCCCCTCTCACCACGATGGTGTCCCCTCTCACCACGATGGTATCCCCTCTCACCACGATGGTATCCCCTCTCACCACGATGGTATCCCCTCTCACCACGATGGTATCCCCTCTCACCACGATGGTGTCCCCTCTCACCACGATGGTGTCCCCTCTCACCACGATGGTGTCCCCTCTCACCACGATGGTATCCCCTCTCACCACGATGGTATCCCCTCTCACCACGATGGTGTCCCCTCTCACCACGATGGTATCCCCTCTCACCACGATGGTATCCCCTCTCACCACGATGGTATCCCCTCTCACCACGATGGTATCCCCTCTCACCACGATGGTGTCCCCTCTCACCACGATGGTGTCCCCTCTCACCACGATGGTGTCCCCTCTCACCACGATGGTGTCCCCTCTCACCACGATGGTATCCCCTCTCACCACGATGGTATCCCCTCTCACCACGATGGTATCCCCTCTCACCACGATGGTATCCCCTCTCACCACGATGGTA
Source organism: Panulirus ornatus (assembly GCF_036320965.1). NCBI lineage: Eukaryota > Metazoa > Arthropoda > Malacostraca > Decapoda > Palinuridae > Panulirus > Panulirus ornatus. The sequence goes on from NC_092224.1 coordinate 83,973,167, forward strand.
TCCCCTCTCACCACGATGGTGTCCCCTCTCACCACGATGGTATCCCCTCTCACCACGATGGTATCCCCTCTCACCACGATGGTATCCCCTCTCACCACGATGGTATCCCCTCTCACCACGATGGTGTCCCCTCTCACCACGATGGTGTCCCCTCTCACCACGATGGTGTCCCCTCTCACCACGATGGTGTCCCCTCTCACCACGATGGTATCCCCTCTCACCACGATGGTATCCCCTCTCACCACGATGGTATCCCCTCTCACCACGATGGTATCCCCTCTCACCACGATGGTATCCCCTCTCACCACGATGGTATCCCCTCTCACCACGATGGTATCCCCTCTCACCACGATGGTATCCCCTCTCACCACGATGGTATCCCCTCTCACCACGATGGTGTCCCCTCTCACCACGATGGTGTCCCCTCTCACCACGATGGTGTCCCCTCTCACCACGATGGTGTCCCCTCTCACCACGATGGTATCCCCTCTCACCACGATGGTATCCCCTCTCACCACGATGGTATCCCCTCTCACCACGATGGTATCCCCTCTCACCACGATGGTGTCCCCTCTCACCACGATGGTATCCCCTCTCACCACGATGGTATCCCCTCTCACCACGATGGTGTCCCCTCTCACCACGATGGTATCCCCTCTCACCACGATGGTATCCCCTCTCACCACGATGGTATCCCCTCTCACCACGATGGTATCCCCTCTCACCACGATGGTGTCCCCTCTCACCACGATGGTATCCCCTCTCACCACGATGGTATCCCCTCTCACCACGATGGTATCCCCTCTCACCAAGATGGGAAAACGAAACAAAAAAAAGTATATAGCACAGGAGCGAGAATCAGGAGAAGAGAGAGAGAGAGAGAGAGAGAGAGAGAGAGAGAGAGAGAGAGAGAGAGAGAGAGAGAGAGAGAGAGAGAGAGAGAGAGAGAGAGAGAAAGATATGGATGGAGAAAAGAAAAGATCCTTTCTTATCGTACTCAAGAAGGCATTGTGTCAAGGAAAATGTAAGAAAGTATTGATGAACGAACAAGAAGACTTTCAAGTTAAGGATTTGTGCATTAAATCATTTACCTCCAGAACGTTGCATCGAATCAGTTTCTTGACGGCGTAATAGTATATATATATATATATATATATATATATATATATATATATATATATATATATATATATATATATATATATATATTTAGAAGGCGACTAAAAGGGGAGGGAGCGGGGGGCTGGAAATCCTCCCCTCTCGTTTTTTTTTTTTTTTTTATTTTCCAAAAGAAGGAACAGAGAACGAGGCCAGGTGAGGATATTCCCTCAGAGGCCCAGTCCTCTGTTCTTAACGCTACCTTGCTAACGCGGGAAATGGCGAATAGTATGAAAGAAAAAAAGAAAAAAGATATATATATATATATATGAACAAAGTGCATATGAACGCGCACTTTCATAGAACATACAAACCTCCAACAGCCAGGATCGAACCCGGGACCCCTGTGCAACAGGCGGGAGCGCTACCGCTAGGCTGTGATCGCCCCTAACAGGGAAATAACTATTCGAATACCATGTACTCGAATACCCTTCGTCTCACGTTGGTGAGCAACGGGGTCTACGACGAAGTCTTTTGCTTGTTGTGAAATATATCAAATGCTGAAGCAGTTCGGCTGTCTGCTATAGCCAACGATTTTCGAAAACTTAAAAAGAGTAAATAGTTGTGATGCAGCAGGTCAAACACGGTAATGATTAACATTAAAAGACAATTCGTAGCTGGTGTGTCTGTATGTGTGTGTGTGTGTGTGTGTGTGTATGACTGCTGCAAATGCACATGAAATGATTTTCCATTTCTTTGTGTAAAGTGCAGACAAAATATCGAAAGTCGCGAAGTCAAAAAAAAAAAATAAATAAAATACCAACTTTGAATAATAAATAGGATGAAATTGCCAGCGACCCTGGCGTGTATGTCGGCCTCGCGAAGCCGAGGGTAACCAAACACCATTTTCGTTTCTGTGATTCCATCATCATAAAGAAAACGAGCTTAAAACAACACCTACGTTTGTCTGTTTGTTTATTTTTTTTCCGTACGCCTATATACCATACCATCATCATAAACATATGAAAATTTCCTGCTAAAGATCAACTCAATAGACATCTTAAAGTAGGGTAGAAGAAGGTTTCAGTTGGACGCGGATATGTGAAAGCAAGAGACGGACACACACACACACACACACACACAGGTGATAATGTGTTTACAGAGAGGCTTATCGTGTATCTTCATTATGGCGTCAGTGAGTGCATTAAGCCTACTAATTGTCTTCCTCTCCATGTACAGTGGGGCATTAGAAGAATTAAGATAGATCTCATCACGAGCTCGGGGTCTAATCATTAAACAGAAGAGAACAAAAGATGATTCATACGATAAGGAAATAACGTGCAGCAATCCTCACAGCCTAAGACACGTACATATGTACACAGGTCAAAGCGGTCCTCATCCTCGTTGCTGTCAAACCTTCTCTTTCAATACAGACACAAAACATTCTTCTTTGCCCCGATATGTAAACATCTCCTTTCATAAAACAGAGATGAAGTCATCAGAACTCCAAAGGTTTAAGGTTGTTAAGCTTAAACTAGACCCACAAACTATTACCTATAAGCGAATCTAACTGTTCACACGTTCATACATATTGTCTCTACTATATAAATTCATAAATCCAAACACACACACACACCGGCCAGCAGACAAGCATATGAATAATATAAACAGACCGGATGAGTCGGGTGCAGGGGGTGGTCGCTGCTTTTGGGGGTCAGGGGCCCCTCACCAGGGGGGGGGGGGGAAGTTCGGGGGCCCATTTTGGGGGGTCCGGGCCCCTCTATATTTCAAAACTCACATTATCCTATTCTTATCTGCAAAGCGAAAACCCTGGTCCTTGCTTCCTGCCTGGCTACATAACACACTACAGGTATTACAGCATATGCTGCAAAGCCGCCACTTACCACCTCGTCTATGTTACTTTTTCCTACTTTTTACTTACTTTTCATTTACTGATGTACACTTATATGTTGGCAGCCGCTGTGGTTTTCCTTCGTTAATGATCCTGTTGCCGTCCTAATCTACGATCGTCATTTTAGTAGAATTAGAAATTATAGAGAAGGGATAGAAGAGCCGACCAGGGTGTGTGTGTGTGTGTGTGCCCCCTGTGGGCCCGTGTTGGCTGACTCTCGACTCTCAAGGCCCCTCCTCCCCCAGCCCGATCCCCCGACACCAATCAAATCTTACCAAAATCTCACGTACAAGTTTGAATGTAATTCCTAAAATAAACAAACCTGGGCGATGAAATAAAACCTAATTTATTTTTTTCCGAGCTAAACTAACTTTATACAGACCCAAGATTTCAGTTAGATATTTAAATAGATAGATAATAGTACTCGCATATATCCACACCTAGAGAAGAACAGCCCTGAATTAATGAAAATTCAAGCAATTGCACACACACACACACACACACACACACACACACACACACACACACACACACGTCACTCAAGCAAATCCATGATTATAGGATGATGAATCGGCCTAATATACCACCCTATGTACCTCTTTAATTGCAATAAGCATATCATTTTCTACTTTTAATATATATATATATATATATATATATATATATATATATATATATATATATATATATATATATATATATATATATATATATATATATTATTCTAATTTATAGACGATTTGCAATACTATTGTAGTGATTAAGATTAATCCACCTCGGAAGTACTTGTTGATCAATCTCAAACCTTATGTAAAATCTGTAGTTATTGACACTACAATCACTTACAAAGTTGCTTATTAATCAGATCATTATAATGATTATTTCAACTACTCACATTTACACTGTAAAGAGAGAGCCTTGTAAAATTGTCTCAGTTACCCATGGAACATTGCTGTAATTCATCTAAACGATCGAATGATGATCATTACAGAGCCCGATGGTCATTATGACACTCCACGTCAGACTCTCAGTTGGTGACCTTCACAAGGCCATGCCCAAGTTGGCATTATAGGAAAATTTAACATTAACATCAGTGATGAGGTTAAGAAAATTTAACATTAACATCAAAGATAGGATGTCTCGCAACGATCCGTCTTATCTTCTGTCTAATGTTAACTCAACATAGTTAAGGTGAACACGAACGAACGTAAAATGAATTTCTTTCATGGTGGATTTAAAAGGAAATACTTATCAGAACGAGGTTTTATCATAATTAAGCCCAGAGATAAGGAAAATTAAATAAATGAATAAGCACAGAAAAATATACATAATAGTTTGTGTGTGTGTGTGTGTGAAGTACTGTCGTTTAACATCATTGACAAAGGTGCCACAATGTAACTGCTAACTTGATAAACCAGACATTGTTCTGCCTTGACCCACATACCATAGCTCTTATATATATATATATATATATATATATATATATATATATATATATATATATATATATATATATATATATATATATATATATATATATTCTTTGATACTATTCGCCATTTCCCGCATTTTGAAAAAAAAAAAAACTCAATAAACTCCATCTGTCTTGCCGTAATAAACTCACAAAGTAACCTCGTAAACTCCCACCCTACCAACATCTCAAAGTTTACAATGACATCGTAAGATCAATACTTGCCGTGCCCTTGTGCTCACATCACTTAAGACTAAGGTCGTTTCGTGTGTCTTGTCCTCCACACAAGCCTTTACTAAAGATCAGGTAGCGTGGGGTGAGGTGGTGTACACCTCGACGAACACGAAGGGTTCGTGGGTGGTGGGTGGTAAGGGGCCATGATGCTATAGTGTGTCTTGAGGTCAGACGACTTACCTGACGAGGATCAGCAGCCGGGCTGCAGGTGACCACAACGAGGATGCTGCCCACAGCACACACCCACACGAACAGTCTGCAAAGGCCATGGTCGGGTTTAGTATGATAAGAATCTTGAGGGGGGAAATCCAGTGCATCAGTGTTGATAATATTCCATTGTATCAGTGTTAATCCATTGTATCAGTGTTAATATTAATTCATTATATTAATTTTCATATGAATCCAGTCTATCAGTATTAGTCCATTGTATGTGTTAATGTTAATCCATTATATTAGTTTTAATATTAAATCATTGTATCATTGTTAATGTCAACCATTATATTAGTTTTAATATCAATCAATTGTATCAGTGTTAATGTTAATCCATTATATTTCAATATCAATCCATAGTATCAGTGTTAATGTTAATCCATTATATTAGTTTTAATATCAATCCCTGGTATCAGTGTTAATGTTAATCCATTATATTAGTTTTAATATCAATCCATGGTATCAGTGTTAATGTTAATCCATTATATTAGTTTAATATTAATCCATTGTATCAGGGTTAATGTTAATCCATTGTATCAGTTTTAATGATCCATTGTATTAGTGTTCATATTAATCCACTGTATCAGTGTTAATGTTATTCCACTGTATCATTGTTTATGTTAATCCACTGTATCAGTGTTAATGTAAATTCACTGTATGGTTGTAAGTGTTAATCCATTGCATCATTGTCAGTGTTAATGCACTGTATCAGTGTTAATCCATTGCATCAGTGTTACTGATAATCCACTGTATCAGTGTTAATCCAATGTATCACTGTTAATCCAATGTATCAGTGTTAATGTTAATCCATTGTATCAGTGTTAGCGTTAATCCAATGTATCACTGTAAACCATTGTATCATTGTTAATGTTAATCCACTGCATCACTGTTGATGTAAAACCAACGTATCAGTGTTAATGTTAATCCTATGTATCAGTGTTAATGTCAATAAACTGCTTCAATGTTAACGTTAATCCACTGCATCAGCGTTAATGTTAATTCACTGTATCATCGTTAACTTAAATCCGCTGTGTCTGTACTGATAAAAATCCATTCTATCACTGTTATGGTAAATCCACTGTATCACTGTCAGTGTTAATTCACTCTATCATTGTTAGTGAGAATCCGTTATATCAATAATGATGTACATCCACTGTATAATTGCAAACGTAAATAAACTGTATCACTGTTGATGTTAATCCACTATTTCCGTGTTATAAATCCATCGTATTAGTGAAAATGTAAATCCAGTGTATCATTGTTGATGTAAATTCACTGTTCCAGTGTTGATATAAGTCAAATGTATCAGTGACACTGTATCAGTGCTAATATCGATTCACTACCTCACTGTTAATGTAGATTTATTTTATCAGTTATATTTATATTTATTGTATTAGCGTTAATGGTAATCTACTGCATCACTGTTTTTATTAATCCATTGCATCATTGTTAATATAAATCCACTTCATCAGTGCTGATGCAAAACTATTGCCTCAGCGTTCATTAAAATCCACTACATCAGTACTAATATAAATACATTGCACTGGTGTCTATATAAATCCACCGTGGAGTGTTAAAGTCATTTAAACTGTACCACTGTTGATATACATCCTATGTATCCGTGTTAATATAAATCCATTGCATTAGTGTGAATATAAATCTATAACAATAGCGTTACTGGAAATCCAATGCATCAGTGTTGATATACATCCAATGCATCATTGTTGATTTACACTGTATAACTGTTCATATAAATGCATAACATCAGTGTTGATATAATTCTACTGTATCATTGCTGATACAATCCATCGACTTCAGGTTGTTCATACAGAGTCATCGCACCTGGGTTAATAATATAACTCCAGTGCATCATTGTTAATATAAATCCATTTACTTCAGCATTCAAGTATGTCATAAAACTGTGGTGACAAACTCTAATCAAAAGTATTGTGCAGTGAAATGTATGAGGTCATAATGAAGATAATGTATAATTAGAAAACCATTCAGGGAAGTTTAGTAGTGAAATATCACGCGTTTGTAATGTTTCGAAAACTGAAAAGAACACACACACACACACACACACACACACACACACACACACACACACACAAGGGCCTTCGTTGTAGCGTTGTGGAGCCTGCATGAGTTCGAGTCCTGGCCACAGGCAGTCGATCTGCACCCATGTGTTCAACCTTCCCCTGGAGCTGGTTGATATTAAGCGTACCTCTCCCTGGCGCTACCACCTTAACATGGGGAAACGTTTAGACAAGACCGCTCTAAACAAACCCATCCCCTCTTAAACCCCTCCTAAAAATCATCCTGGACTCCCGGAACTCATCCTTCCGTCCACCGTCTGTCTACCACCAGTCGAGCTGTTTCCAGTGTCTCCGCCTCCGTGGACCACCACCGCCTGCTCGCTCGTAGCGACACCCAGAGCGGGAAAACGAGCCCTTCTCTCAACATCGCTGTTATCATCGTCAGTGAACGGAAATCAATATACAGTCTCGTCAAGGACCTAAGTCATCAGGGAGAGGGAAGGAGTCCATCACAAACCCTTGCTCTTGCGTGTCGTATCTCCTCCTCCGAGCCTCAGTGAACACCACATAAGGTGTTCGTTACATAATAACACTAGTACATATTCGGTACATAATAACACCAGTACATATTCGGTACATAAATATATGCGTCCACTTATATGATACTCCTTATGTCGCCCTTTTAACGTTTTCTTTTTTTTTTCCCCTGTTACTCGAATTTTACTTCCGGATATTCTTGTTCTGTGGAATGAATGGCTTTTAACTCTTTTTTCTCTCTGACTTTAAATGCACGGTAGATGTCCACGTGGAGCAGCACGGGGGTAAAAAAAATTAATTTGCATGTAGCAATCTACTTTGCATGCGGAAGCTAAGCAACGAATGAGATAATAGTTTCTGTATTATAATTATAATTATTGTTATCATTATCATTATCATTATTATCATTATTATTATTATTATAATTATCATTATTATTATTGATATTATTATTATCATTAATATTATTATCATCATCATTATTATTATCGTTATTATTATTATTATTATCATTATTATTATTAATATTATTATTATCATTAATATTATTATCATTATCATTATTATTATTTGCATTATTATTATTATCACTGACTAAAAATCTCCGTCCAGTTCGAGAAATCAGCGAACCTCAAATGTGAAATGACAAATACGCAGCGTACAATGAAACACATCAAATAAGGTCATGGAACCTATTAGTACAACAGTCACCTACGAAACATTCAGACATCTCTCGTACCACAGTAAGACCAGACCTGGCGTCAGCACCAACGATGCAGCTGCGAATTCCTCAAACGTCTATGACAAAAAAAAAAACCCGGGCAAATTATTAACGTCAACCATATACGGATGTAAGGAATCCATGTGAAGACAAACTTTGCGAATCACATCGATCTACAACCCTCTATAGTGTGTATAGTAACGGTTGGCTTCACTTGTTTGCTGTGGGTGTGTGATTAACACGGGACTACCTGCAAGATGAACTGTATCTGGTCTTAGGATTAACATTAAACACCTGATGAAAGTGTAGAGAAGATTTTTTCGGTTGGGCGGATGAGGTTTGACGCTGGCGGCCTTAGAATAATAACCCTGGCAGCTGATTAGGCCTGAGTCCCAACCGATCAATCAACCCAACCAACTTCAGCAATGTGAATTATGGTAAGTGAGCCACTTAACAAGACGTTCCAATAATGATTATAAGCCATCCTGATACACAAGAGTGCCGTAGACGCAACTGGGTTAACAAGTGTTCAACAGTTCGTTGTTGTGCGTAACATCGGGTGACCGAAGGTGAAGACAACCTTATCTATTTCTGCCATCAATTCACGAAAGTCAGGCTGTACCTGCAGCTATTTCAGTCATTGGCCCAAACGCAAGAACTATCATGGGTATCAACAAACACCAGACTTACACAGTGACTGACATGGAAGACGATGGTGGTAACTGACCGTAACAGACGTGCATGACTGTAACAGACCTGCGTGACTGACTGTAACAGACGTGCATGACTGTAACAGACCTGCGTGACTGACTGTAACAGACGTGCATGACTGTAACAGACCTGCGTGACTGACTGTAACAGACGTGCATGACTGTAACAGACCTGCGTGACTGACTGTAACAGACGTGCATGACTAACAGACCTGCGTGACTGACTGTAACAGACGTGCATGACTGTAACAGACCTGCGTGACTGACTGTAACAGACGTGCATGACTGTAACAGACCTGCGTGACTGACTGTAACAGACCTGCGTGACTGACTGTAACAGACGTGCATGTCGTACGAAAGTCATTGATTAGGAGACATCGAAAGAGAAAAGACATTTTGGAACGTGCACTTTTCCCCTCTGTTTGAAAACCGTCACTGTATGGAAGGCAAAATTACCAGGTTAAAAGAATGTAAATGACGACAGTCAGGTCTCATTAACCAGTCGAAGAAATACAGATACCATCGAGATGAACATCTGAATATATACAAACAAAAAAGTTGATGAACCAGTCTACTGAAGATGGAAACTACAGAAGAGATATAGGTACGAACGAGCCTTGTGCTGTGAGTGTGGACGGGTTCGTTAAGAGGAGACAGACTTGATGAACTCCCCATATTATGATTATATCATAATCTAAAGTTAGATAATCCGCTCAGAGAAATAAGAATGCCACTCGCTACACATCAGAATTAAAAACGTATTTTGCGGTAGGTCGTTGGAACACTGAAAGCCTCGTCTTTACGTTAACGTACTTTTCGAGACGCTAAAGTACCCACCGCTTCACTCGCCACGTTAAGAGGCCTTTGCTAATGATGAAAGAATAAAAGTCGGAATCAATACTCAACGCATTACGTCGTCATGGCGTCATCATCAGAGATCCAAAGCGATCGAGAAAGGTATTACAATGTGGAGGTGAATGGCGAGGGTGGGGGTGGGCCTCGTTCACACACACACCCCAGCGGCACCAGTGGCTGATGGTGATCATGGCCGAGCCCAGAGGTAGCAGGAGGAGCACGTCATCTCTACCTCCCGATATCGGCTTACCGGGCACGGCGGCGCGAGTGCATCGACCAAGTTCTTATTTTTGCTTTACATTTTAGATCTTGAATATCTTATCCTGGCGGGGAGAGATAAAATATTCAGTGCAGGCATCCAGCCTTCCCTTGAGGGGGGATGACGGGTGATAAATGTGGACTGGACCCCGGCTTAAGTCTGTTGAACGGAAGTACAGACAAATCTCGGCGAGGAACTTAACGCTTCAAAAGAGTTCATCATCTACCTGCTTCTGATTGTAACGCAGTCCTGATGCTGCAGGAGCCTCATGAAAGGGGTCCTGGGAAGGTTTCATATATATATATATATATATATATATATATATATATATATATATATATATATATATATATATAACAATGATATGAATTATAAACGAATGTATATATAAAGATCATAACTGGAAGAACTAATAACGAAACATTACGCCAGAGCATATAAAATGTGACTACATAATTACCTAAAACGAGAACTCATGATTCCTACTAAAATCACAAGAGCAGTTAAGAAAATGAAGAACAAATCAATTTACTGGTGTACTGAGAGCGAGAGACTGAAGCAATACCAACCTTCTCTGTTGAGCCATCATCAGCTAGCCACGCGACGCGAATCACCGAGTTTTAATCTATTCGCAAAAGAACCTGGAGCGAGCGAGCGACCAAAGACGTAGTACGTCTCCGTCTACAACCACAAGTGGACTGATGCCTCGCCTTAGCGACGCAACGTTTGTGGCTACGGCGTGCGGACGTCCCACTCAGGCATACCAACCTTACCCACCAACCCCGAAGAAAAAATATAATCCATCTAAATTGATAGACGAACGATAATCCTTTTTTTCAACAGACATTTTCATGGGAGGAAAACATCCTTGAGATATAGTATGACGGTAAAGACAATGGACTTGGTTGATAATGTAAAAAAATCGAGGTGGTGGAATCTAAACTGGTGCCCGCTCGGTTGGTGCACCTGTCCATTCACTACCCAACCTTGACTCACCAGAAGCTGCCGGGATGATAATAGGCCGAGTGTGCCCGCCAGACCAGGTGGATGGGTCCAGACTGAAGGACTGGAGGGAGAGGTTGACGAATACGTATGTAGCACTGAGAGAGAGAGAGAGAGAGGAATGCGTAGCCAAGACACCGGGGGATGACGTGCCCCTCATGCGTAACGCAGGGAATGTGCGCTGTTACGCATTTACAGAAGGCCAGGCGGAGGTTTGAACGTAGTAAACTCTGGGCATCTTGTAATGTCTGAGTCTCATCGCGTCTTATCACCACCTTTCTCTCCTTTTTTTTTCTTCAGTTTTTTTTTAATCATTAATCCTTATTCTGTGCATTACGTTTTCCATAGCCAAGCCTGCCTTCATCGTTGTCTCCTGTCTGAATTATTTGTTATTACCTGTTTTTAGTCACTCGAGCGCGCTGTAACCAGGACTTCAGTGGCTGTCAAGTTTCACTCCTTTCCCTCCAGGTTGCTGTCTTTTCTCTCTTGCTCCCATCCACACGTGAGCTGCTGGCTTTCATTCCACAAACACACACTCTCTCCATCACACACACACACACACACACAACCCTTGATGACACGCGTAGTTCGCACCGCTCGTTCTTCGTAACTCTTGTCTGTTCCTGCTTGCTGTGAGCGCTGAGCAGCGCTAACTAACCCAGCCTTTTTGGGCTAAATCGTGAGTATAGACTCTCTCTCTCTCTCTCTCTCTCTCTCTCTCTCTCTCTCTCTCTCTCTCTCTCTCTCTCTCTCTCTCTCTCTCTCTCTCTCTCTCTCTCTCTCTCTGCCGCAGTTTCGATGCTGCTCCTGCGCTCTCGACACATGGAGCGCGCGGAGGAAATGATGATGGGACGCCATTGGAAAGAGAAGGTCATGGACGAGACTATGTATGTATGTGTGTGTGTACCCACCCCCCAGCCGTGGATTGAGGACGATACAGTCTCGTCGAAGGAGAGACTTCCACTCCCCCTTCCTCCCTCCCTCCCTCACTTACTACGAAGTGTAACCACGTACACATACACGCATCCAGCACCTCTCTGCTCACTGATACCTACTTAATATAGAAGTAAAATACGTTTTAAAAAACTAAACGAAATGTACGAGTGAAGGAGGTAACTGCAGGGTATATAGTGTAAGGTATATGCTTTAGTAAAGCTGAAGACTCATTAATATTCATTAAGAGAGGGGGAGGGAAAAAAGAGAGAGAGAGAAATTTGCATATACTGATTTCGATCTTCTTCGTTTATAAACATGCAGTTTTAACACCGTGGTGTGTGTTTTGTTCATCAGTAATGTTTATCTAAGATATAAAGAGTAACATTACTTCAACTATAATCGATTAGACGGCAAACTTTAAGATATATTTACGTAGCAACTTTTTTTTATGTTTAAGAATATAAAGTATATGTATCGGGCATCAAAATAAGAGAGAAATGTTTTACTGCGTTCAAGTCTTCCGTACCAAGGGTGAAGTATATTTGTCTACGTGCTCGTAAGAGCCTTCGAGTTTATTGTATTGGTAAATATGAGATGCACCTCAGAAAAGCGAGTGCAGTGTAAACAGTAATGTACCTCAACACGCGAGAGAGAGAGAGAGAGAGAGAGAGAGAGAGAGAGAGAGAGAGAGAGAGAGAGAGAGAGAGAGAGAGAGAGAGAGAGAGAGAAGGACAGACTGGGAGAGAGGAAGGCGAAGAGGAGGATGAAAACGGGTATGATAAAGACGTAGACAATAATAAAGTCCGAGAAAATAACGAGATAATGAATCAAATAAATGAAATATGGGAAAAGAATAATATCATCACGAATAAGGAAAGAAAGAAAATGATAACTGAAAAGATAACGGAAAGAAGATTGATAAAAAAAAAAATAGTCAGTTGTGGAATGTTAAAAGGGAGGGAAAAAAAGAAGACAATAGAACGAGACTCAGTTATGAGAAGCAGAAACGACGGTAAAAGATTAACTGCATTGTCCATAACATCGAATGGCGGTAAAAGCAAAATACCTCGAGACATAAAATTATAGGTCAAGGCATCGAAGATACAAAAGCAGGCGTCATGTGTTACTTCTTAGTCAACAATAATAACCCCACCAACGAGATGATAAAGATTAAGAAAATTATAACAACACTTTAATAGCTAGTATATATATATATATATATATATATATATATATATATATATATATATATATATATATATATTTCTTTTTTTTTTTTTTTTGCTTTGTCGCTGTCTCCCGCGTTTGCGAGGTAGCGCAAGGAAACAGACGAAAGAAATGGCCCAACCCACCCCCATACACATGTATATACATACGTCCACACACGCAAAATATACATACCTACACAGCTTTCCATGGTTTACCCCAGACGCTTCACATGCCCCGATTCAATCCACTGACAGCACGTCAACCCCGGTATACCACATCGCTCCAATTCACTCTATTCCTTGCCCTCCTTTCACCCTCCTGCATGTTCAGGCCCCGATCACACAAAATCTTTTCCACTCCATCTTTCCACCTCCAATTTGGTCTCCCTCTTCTCCTCGTTCCCTCCACCTCCGACACATATATCCTCTTGGTCAATCTTTCCTCACTCATTCTCTCCATGTGCCCAAACCATTTCAAAACACCCTCTTCTGCTGTCTCAACCACGCTCTTTTTATTTCCACACATCTCTCTTACCCTTACGTTACTTACTCGATCAAACCACCTCACACCACACATTGTCCTCAAACATCTCATTTCCAGCACATCCATCCTCCTGCGCACAACTCTATCCATAGCCCACGGATCGCAACCATACAACATTGTTGGAACCACTATTCCTTCAAACATACTCATTTTTGCTTTCCGAGATAATGTTCTCGACTTCCACACATTCTTCAAGGCTCCCAGAATTTTCGCCCCCTCCCCCACCCTATGATCCACTTCCGCTTCCATGGTTCCATCCGCTGCCAGATCCACTCCCAGATATCTAAAACACTTCACTTCCTCCAGTTTTTCTCCATTCAAACTCACCTCCCAATTGACTTGACCCTCAACCCTACTGTACCTAATAACCTTGCTCTTATTCACATTTACTCTTAACTTTCTTCTTCCACACACTTTACCAAACTCAGTCACCAGCTTCTGCAGTTTCTCACATGAATCAGCCACCAGCGCTGTATCATCAGCGAACAACAACTGACTCACTTCCCAAGCTCTCTCATCCCCAACAGACTTCATACTTGCCCCTCTTTCCAAAACTCTTGCATTCACCTCCCTAACAACCCCATCCATAAACAAATTAAACAACCATGGAGACATCACACACCCCTGCCGCAAACCTACATTCACTGAGAACCAATCACTTTCCTCTCTTCCTACACGTACACATGCCTTACATCCTCGATAAAAACTTTTCACTGCTTCTAACAACTTTCCTCCCACACCATATATTCTTAATACCTTCCACAGAGCATCTCTATCAACTCTATCATATGCCTTCTCCAGATCCATAAATGCTACATACAAATCCATTTGCTTTTCTAAGTATTTCTCACATACATTCTTCAAAGCAAACACCTGATCCACACATCCTCTACCACTTCTGAAACCACACTGCTCTTCCCCAATCTGATGCTCTGTACATGCTTTCACCCTCTCAATCAATACCCTCCCATATAATTTACCAGGAATACTCAACAAACTTATACCTCTGTAATTTGAGCACTCACTCTTATCCCCTTTGCCTTTGTACAATGGCAATATATATATATATATATATATATATATATATATATATATATATATATATATATATATATATATATATATATTTTTTTTTTTTTTTTTTTTTTTCATACTATCCGCCATTTCCCGCGACAGCGAGGTAGCGTTAAGAACAGAGGACTGGGCCTTTGAGGAAATATCCTCACCTGGCCCTCTTCTCTGTTCCTTCTTTTGGAAAATTAAAAAAAAAAAAAAAAAAAAAAAAAAAAAAAAACGAGAGGGGAGGATTTCCAGCCCCCCGCTCCCTTCCCTTTTAGTCGCCTTCTACGACACGCAGGGAATACGTGGGAAGTATTCTTTCTCCCCTATCCCCAGGGATAATATATATATATATATATATATATATATATATATATATATATATATATATATATATATATATATATATATATATATATATATATATATATCCCTGGGGATAGGGGAGAAACAATACTTCCCACGTATTCCCTGCGCGTCGTAGAAGTCGACTAAGAGGGGAGGGAGCTGGAGGCTGGAAATCTCCCTCTAAGGCTCACCTGTCTGTTCTTGACGCTACCTCTATAATGGCCTGGTTCAGTCCATTGACAGCACGTCGATCCGAGTATACCACATCGTTCCAGTTCCAATTCCTTTGCACGCCTTTCACCCTCCTGCATGTTCAGGCCCTACAAACACTCAAAACCTTTTTTTTTTTTCCCCATCCTTCCATCTCCAAATTGTCTCCCGGTTCTCCTTCTTCCCTCCACTTCTGAAACATATATATATATATCCTCTTTGTCACTTTGTCAACCTTTCCCCACTCATATATATACATAGATTCTTCATCAATAGTGATATACCAACAAACTTAACGATGCACATAAACGACTGTAAATGGCAAAATACCACTGGGTTTCTTCGAGGTTACTTGTGACGCCAAAACACATTCAAAACAGATTAGTGTAGAGTGAATAGAAAGTCAGAGAGATATCCAAGAATAATAAAACCCGTAAGAAAAAAGGAAAAAAGAAAGGCTTTTTAACGACGTAGGCGCAAATAACGTCATCCATGGACTTAATATGAGGTATTTCCCCTTATGAATTTTTAAACGCGTACCTGGCCTTGTTTTCAATATCTCTTGTTGTTCAGTCAAAACGACAAGATATTATTAGTTAAATGTCAACATACACAAACCGAGCAATGTGTTGACGGGAAGAAGTATCCAATAAATTAGATAAAAAAAAAAAGGACTAAACAACAAGTCAAATAATACGTTCGAGAAAATAAGTCAGTTAACGTAAATGTCACGCGGTATTGACCAGAAAGTATGTGAGCAGAGCCACACAGCCACCATGTCGGGATGAATGTCAGTTCATCACTACATGAATGAAATATATCTGTTGATTCATTGTGTAATAATAGCGCCCCCTTACCACAGGCTGGTGATGGAGGGAGGAGCAAGTTAACCTGGCACGTACGATACTCAGTATACAATAGTATATGCTATTAACCACAAGGAAAACGAAACACGAAGACTGCCGGTCGATTTCTTGATAATTCTCATCTTTAGGCATAGTTGTGGCTAACAGTATACTGCCGGATCACGTTTTCTTTTGTGATTTAGCCGCATACAGGAGTAGGATAGGAATTATCAAGCATGGGGAATCGTGTTGTTCAATTCGGTAGGGTATGGTACGACGCTTCATTCTTGCTGTCGTCCTGCATTTCCGAAAAGGATGTGACAACATTCAGCAGCATGTACAACCCTACCTTTGTCATGTCACACACACACACACACACACACACACACACACACACACACACACACACACACACACACACACATACACACACACACACACACACACACACACACACACACACACACACACACACACACACATCCTTCAAGGTCATGCAAGACTGACGACAATCGGCAGTATGAGGACATTCAACATTAAACTGTTTCCAGGAGTGATTTAAGCATTCATGATACACTTTAGATATCGTGATATCTGGACCTGATATTATGATATCTGATACTGGTTCTTCATCAATATCTGATACTGGTTCTTCATCAATATCTGATACTGGTTCTTCATCAATATCTGGTACTGGTTCTTCATCAATATCTGATACTGGTTCTTCATCACTATCTGGTAGATAGTTCTTGTACAATACCTTGCCATATGTATCTATCGCCAGTCATCATTTTTTTTGCCCTGACAATTAGACAACGTCGCGTCCCGGTGTTGTGTTTACCGTAATTGTTGTCTGTAGTGTCAGGAAAATATCAAAGTGCTTCCTACCCATGCACTAAGGGGACAGGCGCACCTCGTGTGATTACATCAGCTGTCGTTCTTGCTGTAGAAGCCCTACATGATACGAACAAAGGGACGCTTTACCCGAAGCCAAAGGTGGTTGAAAATGTCGAATAATAAGTTCAATATTAGATTCTATAAGAGAAAGATGATTAGGGAAATTAATTTAAGGTCCTAAGGTGGTTCTTAGATCCAGTTTGAGAGTGGAGAGGAATGAGGGGGTATCGTAACGTTACGTTAATCCTCGTGTTCCTGGTCTTCACACAGAAACAGGGTTGGGGATGAATGCAGACAGCTTACCAGAGTCGAAATGATACCTGTAGAACACACACACACACACACACACACACACACACACACACACACACACACACCTATTCCTCGCTGTTTACCCCTGTGCTTGAATCAGCAGGAGAGTTCGTGCTCAGCCTCGGCGACCATTGTCATGATGATAATAACATGCAACGCCACACTGTGCGGGATGACTGAGCTTAACCTCACCTCTCCTGTGCATGGTGAGGTAATACTGTCTGTCTGTCTGTCCACTTGCTGGTTGGGAAATATGATGGTTCGTCCCTGGATCTCAACAACATCTACTAATGTATATATATATATATATATATATATATATATATATATATATATATATATATATATATTTTTTTTTTTTTTTTTTTTTTTTCAAACTATTCGAAATTTCCCGCGTTAGCGAGGTAGCGTTAAGAACAGAGAACTGGGCCTTTGAAGGAATATCCTCACCTGGCCCCCTTCTCTGCTCCTTCTTTTGGAAAATTAAAAAAGAAATAATGAGAGGGGAGGATTTCCAGCCCCCCGCTCCCTCCCCTTTTAGTCGCCTTCTACGACACGCAGGGAATACGTGGGAAGTATTCTTTCTCCCCTATCCCCAGGGATATATATATATATATATATATATATATATATATATATATATATATATATATATATATATATATATATTATATATATATATATATATATATATATATATATATATATATATATATATATATATATATATATATATATATATATATATATATATATATATATATATATATTCAAACTCACTGTGTGTATCTTTGCTTACTGACTGACATATCAAAAAATCATTCCACTTTGGGAAAGTTTCGTCAAACTGTACATGACAAAGGCTTCAGTCCTTTTCATGTTTGTGTGTGTATATGACATTGGTTAGCTCCTGTCTCACGTGCATACGTATACCCAGGTCTACGTCGTCTGTGGGTACTGTCTTCATCGGTTTGAGTCTTACCTGCATTTTCATCTGTAGGTTCCGTTTTCCATCTTCAGCCATAGGCTTAATTTCAGCATTCAAAGCCTTAAGAACACCATCTTGAACGAAAGCATCACCTTCTTTATTTCACGTTCTTCTGTTGATTCAGAGTCATCTGCACCCGCGGACTGTTTCATCCTCACCTGGTGACCCATTTTCATCTTCACTTTCATTTTCAGTTTCCTATTAAGATACACTATCAGCCTCATCTTCACATACGTTTAGTTTCACTTTCACCAACAGGTTATGCTTTCATTTTCACCTTTAGTTTTGCCTTCAGCCAACTTACAGTAGGGTAGCATTCTCGGGCCGCCAAGTGTCGAACGCATAGGTTCGAATCCTATTTGCGGCAGTCGGTCCACTGTCAACCTAAGCTGTTCATCCACCCTTGGGTTTTGGTCGATGAAAATGGGTACTTGGCTCAGGGTAGGATATATATATATATATATATATATATATATATATATATATATATAGAGAGAGAGAGAGAGAGAGAGAGAGAGAGAGAGAGAGAGAGAGAGAGAGAGAGAGAGAGAGAGAGAGTTAATGGGATGGCCTTGATTAAGGCCTCAGCTGCCCGTGCCGTCTCAGCTAACAAACAACAAAAAGTGAACTTAATGTCTTTGAAACGGCCAATCAGTTTTGTTCAGAAAGGGATTAACTCTTAAGTTCCCAAAGGCTGTCAATAAAAGAACCTCGTCTTCAGAATAAAAAAAAAGGAAGATATCATAGACCTGTTCGGATCAAGCCTTCAACATTTACTCCCCAATTCCTTATAACATTTAATGAACTTTTTTTCGTCCTTTTTTTATAATCTCTTCCTTTCTTTCTTTAGCGTTTTTGTTCTAGAAAATTCCCCAGGTTGTTATGCGAACGATGGATTAAAAAATAGATAGATATTATGAATATTAAAAGCCTGTTTTGAATCATATGATAATTAGATCATAAAGTTCAATTTTATTTGGACAATACTAAGGATAAAAAAGAATATTTCATCTTTATAAGAGGCTTAGTAGAAAACAATATACAGGACAGAGAAAACGGGATATATACAGGACAGAGAAAACGGGATATATAAGCTTTCAATTCCTCCCACCTCCCCTCTTCTCACAGACCACCGTTGGGGTAATGGTTAAACCACCGACTCTACTTCAAGCTCCAGGGTTCGAACGCTGACTGGGGCGGTGTCCTCATTGGGCACAAGCATGTAATCTTGCCCGCCTGATTTAGCTAGTAGGTTAGGAGCTGCCGCGCTGTTCGGGGTAACAAACAACAGGTCGTCAGGTCAAACTCCTCTTAGATTCGAGTCACGTTCGGGCCATACAGATAACGAGGGAATATGTGATGTTAGAATGATCCTTCGCACCTCAAGTTGTTCAAGAATTTTCAGATAGGTGGATATAACCTTAACAATCGTGGAAGCTGTTAGACTTAGAATGTAAACAACCAATGAATCAAGTAACTGCGAGGGAAAGAAACCCAAGGTTAACATCACCTTTGCTTATGATAACGGAGCGTGTGTTCGAACCTTTACGCGCGAAACGGCTCGAAACCATCGGCTGACACTGGCGGAAAGCTCTTGGAGTATTCCACGGCTGTAAAGCTACAGACACACTGACCTTGACGGGTCACTGTCAGTCATGTGAAAGTAACAGTGACCGTCGACTTAAGAAGAAGGAATGGTAAGGCAACATTGTCCTTCGCAAGTTGAAATCTTAGGTAGCATCTGATCAAGCCAGACGCTTGATAAGTTGGTTGTGCGTACAAGTGCGTCGTTATGATTCGCTTCGCTTGAGTGCTCTTGTGGGGTTCCGAATCTTGCGTAAGTTATGTAAGTATGCACGTATGTACATATGTGTTTCCGTCCACGTACCTGTTTACTCAGTTTGCTCAGTGGGAGAGAAAAAAATCTGAAGATAAAAAAAGAATCGAGAGAGAAAGTTTATTGAGATGAATGACACAAGATTAACCCAGTCACACTTTCCATCTCATCCTGAGCTGCAAGGTTCACAGCTCCTCCGTGCCCCAGAGCACTGTACCTCCGTGAAGGATGACCCCGTGGTCGCCCTGTAAAGACTTGCATGTCGTGTATGCACCATTGACCTGACCTGAGGTGTGAAGAGGGAGGGAGATACAGCGGATGGATGAAACGTTTTGGGGATTTTACGGCATAAGAATGATGTAGAAGGAGACCAAAATAATGGAAGAGGATGGCGATGATGATACTCGTGAAGTTAATTCTCATGTTGGAAGATGTTGAGGGTATGAGAAGTGACGGAAGATTTAGCTGTGATGATAGCCAGGGAGGAGAGCTGATGATGGAAGCGGAGATAGATGATGATGGGGTAAGACCTCAGAAGAGCGTGAGATTATTGAAATACGAGCAACAACGTCGGCAGGAGGAGGAGGAGGGAGAAAGGGAGTAAGAAAAGAAACAGATTTTCCCCTACGTTTTTCTATCGCTTGATCGACTCATCCCAAACAGAGTTGAGGGGTCAGTGACCTGTATACTTCCGTTTTCCATGCATCGTCTATCGACTATGACGCTCCGGGTGAGCTGTCAGGAGCTGGACGTAGCCGAAGACATGACATCCGGCTTGGCCTCCATGGCTCACCGAAGCGGAGTTACAGAAATGCTAACACGTACCAGTAAGGAGCAGACAGCCAGACGTAGGAGTGTTGAAGTGATGGCCAGACCCACCTCACACCCTCCGTGTCAGTAGGTTGTACAGCGCAGCCACCCAGGGAAGTACTATCCTCCTGACTTAGCAGTGTTGAAGTGATGGCCATAACCATCTTATATCATCTGTTAAGACTGCTGATCGAACTTTCTCAGTAAAACTTAGCTACCGAGCTAACCTGAATATCATATTCCTACATACACCACACACCTCTCCTCCTGGTATTTCTTCGCTTCTTGTCTTCACACGCCTTTTTCTCACAGTCTGTTTTTCTTATTTCTATCAAGCCCTGTTCTCAATAAGGCCATATGTATATGATTTACGCCCTTGACGCGAAAAAAAAAGTGAATAAAGCTATATCCATAGCACTGCAAAAACATAATCAGAACAAGAAATTGACATGAAAAACGTAATTTCTCATTTCTAGTTATATCCCTGGCGGCCGTAACAGATGACAACTGCATACGTCCATCGATAAGCGATATACGTAGCGCGAGCGTATGTGGTCTTAGTGAGAGCGTATGTGGTCTTAGTGAGAGCGTATGTGGTCTTAGTGAGAGCGTATGTGGTCTTAGTGAGAGCGTATGTGGTCTTAGTGAGAGCGTATGTGGTCTTAGTGAGAGCGTATGTGGTCTTAGTGAGAGCGCATGTGGTCTTAGTGAGAGCGCATGTGGTCTTAGTGAGAGCGTATGTGGTCTTAGTGAGAGCGTATGTGGTCTTAGTGAGAGCGCATGTGGTCTTAGTGAGAGCGTATGTGGTCTTAGGATTATCCTTAACACCTGAAGGTGTTGTCGAGGATTTCACGGTTGGTGGGTGTATGCTGACGTTGACGGCCCTAACCACCGTGGCAGTTGACAGACCTCAAACCCAATCAACCAGTCTAACAACCATAAGCCTGACCATGAACCGTATATGTTGAGAAAGTAAAAGCCGTCTTAGAATTATTTTCAACACCTGAAGGTTTTCAGGAGTCTTCGTTTGACGTAGATGACCCTGGCATTCAATAGACTTGCCAACTTCTACCAGGTTGTGATGTGAGAGGAGGTACATGGTCTTAGATCTGTCCCTCCCTGGAGGTGTTGTTTAGTTGCTGGATAAAAAACAAAAATCTTGTATTCCAATAATACATGAACTTAAAGGATAAATCTTCCACACTGGATTTAGAAGTGAAACGGGAGACGATAACAGTCGCTTTATCAATACCATAAACATATGCTGTATAGGATTTGAGGTATAGAGGAGAGATAACACGTAGGTGTCTATAACATCATGTTGTGATATCGTCAAAGGCAAAACCCAAGGACCAAATGTAGCCCTTATCAACAACATAATGTGGTGGTTAATATGTTAGTTGTAGTTAACCTGAAGATGTTATACCTCAATAAAGGTCAAAATTAAGTTTTTGGTCCTTTAAGTCTACACATTAAGTCTGCCAAGATAGATATCAAAATGTCGGTCAAATAGACATAGATTTATGTCATAGTCAAAATTCGAAGTACATGATCGTTCTACTTGAAATGATAACTGAATTTGTGTGTTATAGACATAGTCAGATCAAAGTATGAGTTTATATCCTCTGGTAATGTTATATTGAATGATAGAGTAAATCTTACAGTAAATATTCAGGTAAACATTGCAGCTTCAATATCTATCAAATCAAGAAAATGTGTCTAGAATTAAAAGGTATTAGTATTTCAAAATAAGCCACTAACTACACTTAACCCAGAGTCAAATTCATGATCAAAATGAGATTTTCATTTCACCTTTGTATGAGGCTGCAAGGAGAAGTATGTCAATGACATTGTCTAAATCAATATTAGGCATTGGGGACCAAATCTGTGGCCATCACCATCTTTCTTCATGTCAACATCAGTGTCAGTGTCAAAAGCAAATTCTACGTTATGGTCAGTGTCTAAATCAAAAGTCCAGATGATAGTACCCCATGAGTCTAAGACAACGTCTAAATCAAAGACTGTCAAGACGCGTCAATATAAGTGTTTCTTCACACAAAATAAGTGTGGGTGAAATAGGAAAGTAGCACCGAGTATTGAAATCACAGTAAATGTCACTTAAGGAAACATAAGAAGAAAAAATTTGAATACAGTCAAAACTAGTCTCAAAGGAAGACCCTTAGAAGTAGTCCTAATGAAGATAGTCAAAATTAGTCTCATCATAGATAGTCAAAGTTAGTCACTCTAAAGACAGTCATATTTTCTCAGAATCTTACGTAAATAAAAGTCATCAGCAGTTTTCATGTGACACACACACACACACACACACACACACACACACACACACACACACACACACACACACACACACACACACACACGCCAGAGACCGCTCCTGCCTGGCCAAGGTCGGTGTGTGGACGTACAAAAGGGACGGAGGGAAGAAAAAAAAATGAAAGATTGAAAAGTTGAAAACCACGTTTAATCTGAAGTTCCCATGAAAAGTTTATCTTAAATGTCAGATAGTGACGAGAGGGGACGATACCTCAAGCTCTGTCCAAATACAGGAATGTCACCAGTCAAAATATTGAATCAACGTTGCCATCACATATTGTGTTCGTTAGTGTCAAGGTGTCGTAGAAGGCGACTAAAAGGGGAGGGAGCTGGGGGCTGGAAATCCTCCCCTTCCTTTTTTTTTCCCCAAAAAAAGGAACAGAGAAGGGAACCAAGTGAGGGCATATGTAGTTGTGTGATATATAATCCTTTATGCCAGCATACGTGAAATTATATATATATATATATATATATATATATATATATATATATATATATATATATATATATATATATATATATATATATATATATATATATACAATGGATGACTAAGACTTCATCTGTTCTCGTTTGTTTGTTCCTTTTGTTTGTGCGTTTGTTAGTCTCGTTTGTGGCTCAAAATTTAGTAAAAAAAAAAAAAATCTCCGGTTTGGCCAACACATGATTGCACTGTGACCTTGTTCATCGACCTTTGTGAACTCGGGGTAAAAATGACGTAACCTCTCCCCTACCCCCAAACCCCGAGGCCACAGGCGTTACGTACAACAAATTTCGGTGAACACCAGA
This sequence comes from Panulirus ornatus, assembly GCF_036320965.1. NCBI lineage: Eukaryota > Metazoa > Arthropoda > Malacostraca > Decapoda > Palinuridae > Panulirus > Panulirus ornatus. The sequence goes on from NC_092224.1 coordinate 83,997,329, forward strand.
CGTGGGGTTGGTGGGGGAGGGGGGGGGGAGTTTGAGGAGGAGGAGGAGGAGGAGGAGTTTGAGGAGAAGGAGGAGGAGGAGGAAGGGTGTGTGTGTGTTGGGGGTGTGGAGTGACTATGAGAAAGTTTCATGGTCAGGTGAGGGAGGTGATGGGGTTCATTCTTTCTTGGCTGCTGGCCGGAGTGACATGGTCTCGGGGGAGGGGGTGGGGGGGGCTGTGTATGATATATGGTATATCCAAGATCACTCAAGGTGTTATATAGGATATATCATATATCCAGGATCACTCAAAGGGCTATATATGATATACCCAGGATCACTCAAGGTGTTATATATGATATATGATATACCCAGGATCACTCATGGAGTTATATATGACATATAATATACCCAGGATCACTCAAGGGGTTATATATGATATACCCAGGATCACTCAAGGTGTTATATATGATATATGATATACCCAGGATCACTCATGGAGTTATATATGACATATAATATACCCAGGATCACTCAAGGGGTTATATATGATATACCCAGGATCACTCAAGGTGTTATATATGATATATGATATACCCAGGATCACTCAAGGTGTTATATATGATATATGATATACCCAGGATCACTCAAGGTGTTATATATGATATACCCAGGATCACTCAAGGGGTTATATATGATATACCCAGGATCACTCAAGGTGTTATATATGATATATGATATACCCAGGATCACTCATGGTGATAAGTGATAACTGTTATCATTCATTGGGTCTGTGTGGCCAGCTCGGGTCACACGCCTCACACGTGTCATTAATGTGCTACTGATAATGGTTATATCAACAGCTAAAAGCTCAATAAAGCCAACAAAAAAAGGAAAGAAAATCGTGTAACATACGTCAAAAAACACGACGAATTTTGTTCAAAAAATAAATATATATGCTTGCTCCGCGTGGCGATCGTCTTTCGTCAAAGGGCTGAACCATCATTTTGAAACCACGGGATAAATTTGAGGTAAAATAGGAGAAAAAAGAAAGAAGGTAGGCGGAGAGAATTTATATAAAAAGGTAAGCAAAAGAGATGCACAAGAAAGAAAAAAAGAAAGTGGATGGTCTGCACACCTACCTGTGACCTTCTACTTTATCAACTCGTGAAGTTTTTTGTTCGGTTGGTTTGAAGTAACTGGGCTTTAAAAGGCCTGTGGACGACTGCGGTCATCCAATTAAGGCCGACGAGGTCAAAATTGTGACCATCACTATAAATCGAAGTATCCGTTACACCTTCTCCATCAGCTCCACATAATCATCATTAGCTCGTACTCGCGGTACACATGGAACCTCAAGGGTTTATTTTCGGTTGGCTGTTTTGTGGGATTTAGTGGCCAGCGTCGTACTGGAGGTCATTAGTCCAGGCATTTATTTCTTATCAGTGTGATCTGATTGATTAGATAACCTATCGTATGTCGTACAAGTAAGAGAGAGCGAAACATAGAGAAGAGATGCGGTTATGGCCTATAACAAGGCGGTACAATAACAGAAAAATAGGATGTTTTGAATAATAATAATAATAATAATAATGATAATAATAATAATAATAATAATAATAATAATAATAATAATAATAATAATAATGATGATAATAATAATAATAATAATAATAATAATAATAATAATAATAATAATGATAATAATAATGAATGGATCAATATGATCACACTGATAAAAGTTATATCAACTTGATCAATATACTCACTTTAAGGAAGGTAACCCGTTACTTAATAATGGTGTTTTGAAATCACATTGTCTAGTGTGACACTTACTTTGTTCGAAATGCATTTGTGATTTACGATGGGCTTGGTTGAATGGGTTGGCACTGAATCAATATATGATTAACCATTGTGATTCTATTGCACAGCTGGCATGGTGGGGGAAATGTCTTCAGATAGACGAAAGCTAATGTGTTTTTCACTGTACAGTTCGTCGCAGTCTTGCAAGGCCAGCAGCGTTCATCCTTCTGTTCCTACAGATGGAAGTGTCTCACTCAGCCATTTCCCTTTTGATGTTGTCGTGGATGATCAGGTTGGTCGACTGACTCTGCCACAGGAGACATACATCGACTTCTTCTCATGAAGCAAGACTGCTATAGCTCTCAAGATATCTTCTGTGGTCCCCTTCAAGTCCTGAGGTCGAACTTTGCCAGGCCGTCTACCTGTTCATTGCCGTGGACACCACAGTGACTCGTCTCCCAGATCAAGATAATGTTTACGGCACATGGATACAAGTTATCAGTATCGCAGCCTTGGATTTCGTTTCGGTCCGAATCGCTTCATACCTCCGAAGGCGAACATGGGATCTAAAATAGCACAATTATTTTATTACATGTGGAGCTGATTGCGTTAATCTATGGTTCTGTCAGTTGCACACACTTCCGCACAAAGGAAACAGATGCATGATTTTAGGCCTACGGAAGCCGCCGGCACGGTCAGGACAACCGCACATTTTTGCATCCCACACACCTCCATCTGTCTTGTAGACGTCCGTGTGGACGTGGGCAGCCAGTGTGGTTGGTAGTAATGACTACACGAAGCCGCTGGTAGACCTCCTCCTCCTCCTCCTCCTCCGTAGCGTTCCTCTTGCTGCTGGGGATCAAGTCGGTGATGCTAAGTCTGCTCCCTCGCCGGTGTATTATGGGCTACCAGCTAATCCTCCTCTCTACAATGGTTCGTCAGTTCCATCCTCATAAAAAGATGTTGGGCTATTATGCTCATTTGCTGCTACACTGATGACTTAGTATGGCCCTGCCAATTAACGAGACAGGGAATCATGATTTATTGCGTGCGGTGAGGTCATAAAGCAGTGATGATTGCTTAAATGCACTGTGGAAGACAACTACACAGGACTGGTTTCTCATGCTTTTGCTGTGGTGTTAATCTAGCATAACCATTTGGATAAATGTTACTTTGTTCTTTTCACGTTTTCGTTCAGCAGCGTTAAGAGGGGTACCCATTCAATTTGCCACACTCTCTGTCTCGGGGTCACTCCCACGCGACACCATCTTCTGTGAGTGTGGGAGGCAGACGAGTGTTCACACGACCCTTATCTTAACACTCACGAGTAAGGACTAACAACAGGGTCTAACGTATTGCACGAGGAGTGAGGAAGGTACATGAGCTGGCTCTAACACGAGCTGTGGCGTGTGAGTGAGTGAGTGAGACAACAAGTGCTGGAACCTCCCCGATCATACGAGGTCATTAGGGCATGAAGATCCCAAGACAACTGAGAATAAGTTTCCTAACCTGATTCTTTGGGTCTGTTCTGACTGGCAATGATTGAGTCTACCGTGTCATTTAAGATAATTAGCCCACGTTATAGGGAAATTATTATCGTTAATGTACTCAGTTATCATATTCAGATAACTGTGATGAACAACCCGTATCATTATCACACTCGAAGTCTCAGCAGTCGTTTGACTGTACCTGGAAGAACCACCCTGGTGTGAGTGGCTGTATCGGTATAGTCGGACGTCGGATAACTGTCATGAAGAGAACACAGAGCAACATTCCCTGAGATAACCCAACCTTGACGTACTGAAACAACCGTATCCAAATCACCCGTCCACAACACGACAAGTCATGAAGGGTCGTTAGTACACAGTGATGTTCTCCTCAGTGAACAATGTAGCGAATATCTTTTGAGTTAATGAATTAAGGGAAAGGAACAGATCAGCAGTTTGTTTATCTCTTACTTTTCATTCCCACTGGGCCTTCATCCTTTTCTTTCTCTTTCCTCCTCCTATTTTCCTCAGTTTCTCGCCCATTCTTCTTCATTCTTCATCTCCCCCAGCCGCCCCGGGGAGCCACCAGACAGCCTCCTCCCCCAGCTCGTCTCCCCGGCCGCACATGGATGCGGTTGATCTGCTGGCTTGACGGCCCCGCCACTTATCTTGCCCACCAGAGCCTCTGCCATTTTTTTTTTTTTCTATATGAACTTTAAAAAAGTAAATGATTTATTCAAGGCGATGATTTGCCTGATCAACGAAATCCCTCACGTACGTTCCTGGTGGGAGAGGGTTCACAGTGCACGAAGGTGGACGTCCCGATGTGTACGAGTGGCAGAGAGCAATGGCTTTGAATCAACAGAAAACGGTTTGTCCACCGTCATGATACGCCCAATGAATAGATCTTTTTTAAAATGTGTTCTTGAGCAACGCTTCGTGTCTGTGGCAACTGCTGGCTTCTGCCTCCCCCCAAATGTCTTACTTCACCTTACACTCACCTCGACTGGGCGTCTGGGGAATGATCTTGCATCTTTACCTGTTTTTTTTTTTTTTTCTTGTTCGTTGTTGTGTTTTACCTCCGCACTAATGTGTTCGCCTGGCCCGGGGGCAGTTGTCCTACTTGAGAAGCACCGTAGTCTTGACCTGCAGTGGCCGGAGGGGCAACAGTCAGCTAGCTAGCCACTCCAGACCAGAGCGACTCTGTGAGGATTTGAAACCCACCTCGTGTCACTCTCTCTCTCTCTCTCTCTCTCTCTCTCTCTCTCTCTCTCTCTCTCTCTCTCTCTCTCTCTCTCTCTCTCTCTCTCTCTCTCTCTCTCTCTCTCTCTCTCTCTCTCTCTCTTTCTCTCGAATACAAATATGTGGGTGGATTAGTGACTGGCTTGCCGACATGGATCAACGTGTAGTTTTTGAAATGGCGAGGCCTAGGACTGGCTGAACGTGACGAGTGGTGTGCCGCAGGGTCGGCTCCTTGGCCCTACTCTTTTCATGATATACAGTACTGACCTAGAGCTGGGTCTCTATATCAAAGACCTGCAGTTTCACAGGAACTACGAATGTATAAGACTTTGAAACATTTCGAAGAGGTGTCAGCAAACAAACAGAGAAGTCAGACAGATGACAGATAAAAGCTAACGTAGGCAAATATAAAGTTAGTCACTTTGGAAATCAAATTACTAAACACAACTATCACATATTCGGAAATTTGCTCACTAAAGTAAATGAAGAGAAGGATCTTAGAGCTGTTACTAGTAACAGTCTGAAGTATGCTAAACAATGTCTAGCAGCTGATGGCTCTGTTTTATACCTCAGAACATCGACTACAAAACACAAGACACAATTCTTGCCCCTTTTTTTTGACGCTCTTGTAAGACCGCACTTTGAATATGTAGTTCACTTCTGGTCTTCACGCTACAAGACACTACATATGCAAAACTACGACATGTACAAGTTTGTGAGCTTACCCATAACCTGACTCTAACCTTTGACCACCCGTTCCTTGCCAGTGGGTACCTAGCAAGTGGCTTTGGGTGACCCGACCCATGTTTCTGATAACCACATTTCTTGCTTGACCCTCACGCCTGACCCCCCCTCACCTGGCGAGGTCATGTGCCTTACATATACAACTGAATATAACTGACCATTGGTCCTAACGAGGCTCTTTGTGATAGTGGACGAGAACAGAAACTTATGGATTAGTGTTGGAGGAGTAGATAGACATACAGATATTTACGGAGGAAGATCTGTAAACTCAACATGTAGCTAAGGAGACGCAAATGATATCAGACATGGATTTCAAGCGAAATGTCTAGCAAGTCTAGGCTCAAACGTATCTTTGGTATCGTTTTCAACTGCTCTAATTGGTAAATCATTCCTTATATGTACAACCCTGTTGAAGAAAGAAGAATTTGCCCTATTCGAGTTGATAACCATAACTACGAGTGAAATCAAACGAATCTATCCATACAGGTTGTTTGGTCGAGATTGTCGAAATTTATGTATTGAATGCCTGTGTTAGATCACTTCTCAACTCCTTCTTTTCTAAACTAAACTAAATGTCTCATGTCACTTCTCAATCTTCTCTTTTCTAAAACTAAATCAATTCAATTCGTTCAGTCTGTCTCATGGAATTTGTTTCTCGTGAGGAAATCATCTTGGTAACTCACCTCTGTACTCTGTTCATTCTGTCTAGGTCTTTCTTCAATTAGAGTGACCAAAAACGGAGTACATTATTCAGGATGGGAACGCACCAGTGAGTTGTAAAGAGTGAGGATAATTTCCCGAGAATTAAATTCAAAAGTCTTTCCCATCAGTCCGAAAAGTTTCCATCACTCATTTTACTGCTTTTGTGCACTGCTTGCTTGGCTGTGAGTCACCAGAGATTATCACACTCAATTCATTTTCCTCAATGACCTTCTGAAGCTCAACAGAATTCAGATTGTACTTTGCCTTTCCAGTAAAGATGACTTGATGGAACAGATGTCTACAAGTTCCCTTTCACTCCCTTATATGTACGTTCTGATCATGACACACAAACCTAACACCCCAACAAGACTGACTGTCAGTTCAGTTGGGGTTCAATTACATATAAACTCTCGAGGAAGCTTGTGGCTTTGTTGAGCCCACTGGTTGGCGCAAATCTCTCAGTCAAGCATCATAAGTAGCGAGGATCTTGTAAGCAAAGTACATGACGTACGTGTAAACTTCAGCTATAAGCCAGTCGCTTCAGTGATGCTCACAGTGGACGAACTGCTCGAGTTCTTGTCTGAAGAGCTTGGTAAGCCCACCCTTCCCTTGTTTCGAGCTGCTGTCATCGAACTGACAAAGTTTTTGCATGAAAGACTACCAAGAGTCGTGTTTTTTTTTTTTTCAGTAATGAGTACTGTCTACAGAGATTCGCCACGGGGATGGGAAATCCCCTTTCTGTACTGTTATCATCTCTAAGTAGAGTTTTTCGAAGTTTAACTTCGTCCCAGCTTCATACCAACAGGCGCTAGATGGTCTCGTTGTGTATATGACGTAATTTGCGTTATGATAGAGACATCGGAAATTTTTCTTCCTGGACTTCAACAGCGTCGTGACTTCAATAATGTTCACTTATGAAGAAGAAAACGAGGGAACGGTTGCCTTTCTTGGATGTCATGGCGCACAAACATATGAGCCATTTCAAGTTCAGCATTTTTTCGAAATCCTTCCAATGTTTGCACATATGTACATTTCTGCTCAGCTCACCAGGATGAAGTAAGACAATCCGTGTTCCCATTAGTGTTACTTCGTGCGTATTGCATTTGCAGTCCAGAATTTATTGATGATAAAATCAGGGAAATTCGTGAAATTGCATCGCCCTTGAAGTACCCTGAGATTTCCATTTACAAATCTTTGTACAGTGTTAGAAAGATATTTATCAACGTAAGAGCCAAGAAACCTTAAAGCACTAAACACCTTCTAGCATTACCGTATCAGAACAACTTCCTCCAACTGCCACAACCACTTAAGGAGTTTGATATTAACATCGCATTTATGAACAGCAACACAGTAAGAATCTTACTCATAAAAAACTGGCCTGTAATTTCACATGGTTGTGTTTACCAGACACCAGGCAAAGAATGCAATCAAGTTTACTTGGGACGAAGTGGAAAAGAACTGAATTTAAGAATAAAGCAGCATCACTGTAGTGTTCGTGTTCAGCAAGAGTCTTTCGAGCTCTACTTCTGCATGTGTGAGACACGTGTTGCACCATGTTGGCTGGACAGATGCGGCAGAGTGGGTCCATATTTATGGATCGGGTGGTAAGGGAGGTAAATGAGAGAGTCAAGGAGAGAAGGGCTGCAGTTTGAGGGGCAGGAGAGGGCATGGGAAGTGAGTCAATTGGTGTTGGCAGATTTGAGTAAGAAACTGTAGAAGTTGGTGACTGAATTCGGGAGAGTGTGTAAAGGAGATTGAGAGTAAAATTTGAATAAAAGCAAGGTTATTAGGGTTATTAGAGTTGAGGGACAGGTTAATTGGGATGTGAGCTTGACTGGAGGAAACTTGGGGGTATTGAAGTCTTTTAGGTAGCTAGAAGTGAATATGGCAGCAAATGGAATTATGGAAGCGTGAGAGGGTGCGGTTCTGGGAGAGCTGAAGAATGTGTGGAAAGAGAAAGTTATTTCAGAGGGCGCAAATTGGTATGTTTTCAGGTATGGTAGTCCTAGCAATATCATATGATTGCGAGGCATGGGCTATAGATAGGGTTGTGCGGAAGAGGGTGAACGTGTTGGAAATTAAGTGTTCGAGGACAATATGTGGGTGGTAGTGTTTGATGTGGGTGGTAGTGTTTGGTGTGGGTGGCAGTGTTTAATGTGGGTGGTAGTGTTTGGTGTGGGTGTAGTGTTTGGTGTGGGTGTAGTGTTTGGTGTGGGTGGCAGTGTTTAATGTGGGTGGTAGTGTTTGATGTGGGTGGCAGTGTTTAATGTGGGTGGTAGTGTTTGATGTGGGTGGCAGTGTTTAATGTGGGTGGTAGTGTTTGATGTGGGTGGCAGTGTTTAATGTGGGTGGTAGTGTTTGGTGTAGTTGGCAGTGTTTGGTGTGGTGGTAGTGTTTGGTGTGGGTGGCAGTGCTTGGTGTGGGTGGTAGTGTTTGATGTGGGTGGTAGTGTTTGTGTGGGTGGTAGTGTTTGGTGTAGTTGGCAGTGTTTGGTGTGGTGGCAGTGTTTAATGTGGGTGGTAGTGTTTGATGTGGGTGGCAGTGTTTAATGTGGGTGGTAGTGTTTGTGTGGGTGGTAGTGTTTGATGTGGGTGGCAGTGTTTAATGTGGGTGGTAGTGTTTGATGTGGGTGGTAGTGTTTGATGTGGGTGGCAGTGTTTAATGTGGGTGGTAGTGTTTGATGTGGGTGGCAGTGTTTAATGTGGGTGGTAGTGTTTGATGTGGGTGGCAGTGTTTAATGTGGGTGGTAGTGTTTGATGTGGGTGGCAGTGTTTGATGTAGACGTTATTGCTTGGTGTGGGTGGTAGTGTTTGATGTGGGTGGCAGTGTTTGATGTAGACGTTATTGCTTGGTGTGGGTGGTAGTGTTTGATGTGGGTGGCAGTGTTTGGTGTGGGTGGCAGTGTTTAATGTGGGTGGTAGTGTTTGATGTGGGTGGCAGTGTTTAATGTGGGTGGTAGTGTTTGATGTGGGTGGCAGTGTTTAATGTGGGTGGTAGTGTTTGGTGTAGTTGGCAGTGTTTGGTGTGGGTGGCAGTGTTTGGTGTGGTGGCAGTGTTTGGTGTGGTGGCAGTGTTTAATGTGGGTGGTAGTGTTTGATGTGGGTGGCAGTGTTTGGTGTGGGTGTAGTGTTTGGTGTGGGTGGCAGTGTTTAATGTGGGTGGTAGTGTTTGTGTGGGTGGTAGTGTTTGTGTGGGTGGTAGTGTTTGTGTGGGTGGTAGTGTTTGTGTGGGTGGTAGTGTTTGGTGTGGGTGGCAGTGTTTAATGTGGGTGGTAGTGTTTGGTGTAGTTGGCAGTGTTTGGTGTGGGTGGTAGTGTTTGGTGTGGGTGGTAGTGTTTGATGTGGGTGGCAGTGTTTGGTGTGGGTGGCAGTGTTTGATGTAGACGTTATTGCTTGGTGTGGGTGGTAGTGTTTGGTGTAGTTGGCAGTGTTTGGTGTGGGTGGCAGTGTTTAATGTGGGTGGTAGTGTTTGATGTGGGTGGCAGTGTTTGATGTAGACGTTATTGCTTGGTGTGGGTGGTAGTGTTTGATGTGGGTGGTAGTGTTTGGTGTGGGTGGTAGTGTTTGATGTGGGTGGCAGTGTTTGATGTAGACGTTATTGCTTGGTGTGGGTGGTAGTGTTTGATGTGGGTGGTAGTGTTTGATGTGGGTGGTAGTGTTTGGTGTAGTTGGCAGTGTTTGGTGTGGGTGGTAGTGTTTGATGTGGGTGGCAGTGTTTAATGTGGGTGGTAGTGTTTGGTGTGGGTGGCAGTGTTTAATGTGGGTGGTAGTGTTTGATGTGGGTGGTAGTGTTTGGTGTGGGTGGTAGTGTTTGATGTGGGTGGCAGTGTTTGGTGTGGGTGGCAGTGTTTAATGTGGGTGGTAGTGTTTGATGTGGGTGGCAGTGTTTAATGTGGGTGGTAGTGTTTGGTGTGGGTGGCAGTGTTTAATGTGGGTGGTGGTGTTTGGCGTGGGTGTCGGTGTTTGGTGTGGGTGGCAGTGTTTGATGTAGACGTTATTGCTTGGTGTGGGTGGTAGTGTTTGATGTGGGTGGCAGTGTTTAATGTGGGTGGTAGTGTTTGATGTGGGTGGTAGTGTTTGATGTGGGTGGCAGTGTTTAATGTGGGTGGTAGTGTTTGATGTGGGTGGCAGTGTTTGATGTAGACGTTATTGCTTGGTGTGGGTGGTAGTGTTTGGTGTGGGTGGCAGTGTTTAATGTGGGTGGTAGTGTTTGGTGTGGGTGGCAGTGTTTGATGTAGACGTTATTGCTTGGTGTGGGTGGTAGTGTTTGATGTGGGTGGCAGTGTTTAATGTGGGTGGTAGTGTTTGGTGTAGTTGGCAGTGTTTGGTGTGGTGGCAGTGTTTGGTGTGGGTGGTAGTGTTTGATGTGGGTGGCAGTGTTTAATGTGGGTGGTAGTGTTTGATGTGGGTGGCAGTGTTTGGTGTGGTGGCAGTGTTTGGTGTGGGTGGCAGTGTTTAATGTGGGTGGTAGTGTTTGATGTGGGTGGCAGTGTTTAATGTGGGTGGTAGTGTTTGATGTGGGTGGCAGTGTTTAATGTGGGTGGTAGTGTTTGATGTGGGTGGCAGTGTTTGGTGTGGTGGCAGTGTTTAATGTGGGTGGTAGTGTTTGGTGTGGGTGGCAGTGTTTAATGTGGGTGGTAGTGTTTGGTGTAGTTGGCAGTGTTTGGTGTGGGTGGTAGTGTTTGTGTGGGTGGTAGTGTTTGATGTGGGTGGCAGTGTTTAATGTGGGTGGTAGTGTTTGATGTGGGTGGCAGTGTTTAATGTGGGTGGTAGTGTTTGATGTGGGTGGCAGTGTTTGGTGTGGTGGTAGTGTTTGATGTGGGTGGCAGTGTTTAATGTGGGTGGTGGTGTTTGGCGTGGGTGTCGGTGTTTGGTGTGGGTGGCAGTGTTTGGTGTGGGTGGCAGTGCTTGGTGTGGGTGGTAGTGTTTGATGTGGGTGGCAGTGTTTGGTGTGGGTGGCAGTGTTTAATGTGGGTGGTAGTGTTTGATGTGGGTGGTAGTGTTTGATGTGGGTGGTAGTGTTTGGTGTGGGTGGCAGTGTTTGGTGTGGGTGGCAGTGTTTAATGTGGGTGGTAGTGTTTGGTGTGGGTGGCAGTGTTTGGTGTGGTGGCAGTGTTTGGTGTGGGTGGCAGTGTTTGGTGTGGGTGGCAGTGTTTGGTGTGGGTGGCAGTGTTTAATGTGGGTGGTAGTGTTTGATGTGGGTGGTAGTGTTTGATGTGGGTGGTAGTGTTTGATGTGGGTGGCAGTGTTTAATGTGGGTGGTAGTGTTTGGTGTGGGTGGCAGTGTTTGATGTAGACGTTATTGCTTGGTGTGGGTGGTAGTGTTTGATGTGGGTGGCAGTGTTTGGTGTGGGTGGCAGTGTTTGGTGTGGGTGGCAGTGTTTGGTGTGGGTGGCAGTGTTTGTGTGGGTGGTAGTGTTTGATGTGGGTGGTAGTGTTTGGTGTGGGTGGTAGTGTTTGGTGTGGGTGGTAGTGTTTGGCGTGGGTGTCGGTGTTTGGTGTGGGTGGTAGTCTTTGATGTGGGTGGCAGTGTTTAATGTGGGTGGTGGTGTTTGGCGTGGGTGGTAGTGTTTGGTGTGGGTGGTAGTGTTTGGTGTGGGTGGTAGTGTTTGGTGTGGGTGGTAGTGTTTGGTGTGGGTGGTAGTGTTTGATGTGGGTGGCAGTGTTTAATGTGGGTGGTAGTGTTTGGTGTGGGTGGTAGTGTTTGGTGTGGGTGGCAGTGCTTGGTGTGGGTGGTAGTGTTTGGTGTGGGTGGTAGTGTTTGGTGTAGTTGGCAGTGTTTGGTGTGGGTGGCAGTGTTTGGTGTGGGTGGCAGTGTTTGGTGTGGGTGGCAGTGTTTGGTGTGGGTGGCAGTGTTTGGTGTGGGTGGCAGTGTTTGATGTAGACGTTATTGCTTGGTGTGGGTGGCTGTGTTTGGCGTGGGAGGAGGGCGGAGGACAGCGCACTCGCGGGAAAGGGATGGAACATCTCTACTCGCTTACGTGTTGTTACCAAACTTTTATAACAACCTACATGTTTATCCCATCCTCTCTCTCTCTCTCTCTCTCTCTCTCTCTCTCTCTCTCTCTCTCTCTCTCTCTCTCTCTCTCTCTCTCTTCCCTTCACTCCCCTCATGCGCAAGTGTATGTCTGAACGTACGTACTTACGTACGTACGTATGTATCTATGTATGTATGTATGTTATGTGCATATGTATGATTACTCCCTCCTTCGTCCTTTCCCCCTCCCTCCGGCCATTATCGCCCCCTCACCCCTGTACGTGTAGGAAGCGCCTGTGAATAGGGTCATTGAGTGAGGCTGGCGAGTGTCATCGGACGCCGAGAACAACCAGTGCTGTGCTGTGCAGGTCACCACACCAGCTGTGTACAAGAAGGAGTGACACACTAGCCTACAGCACCAGCTCGTTGCTGGACTTCCAGGAGCAGCTACTTGAGGGGGAGCTACATGAGGCTACTGTGGATGGCTTAGGGTTGTTTGAGGCTAGGCCAGTGAGGGGGCTAGTGTGACCTCCCCTTTGGTTATACATAGTCTAGTCTGGATGCAGACTTGAGTCCTGACTCAGAAAAGACTGCAAGAGAGATTAGGATCATCAGACTTTTTATAGAATATCAAGAACATCTAATTTTTTTCCCTCATTTTGTGTTTAAACTTATATTTACGTCGCAGGTTCTAGTCCTGGCCAGACATCCTCATCATGGCCGTATGTGAAGGACAAAAAAAAAGTCTAAAAAACAAGGAAAAGTAAGAAATGAGACTCATCCTCTAAGAGATCCTAAGACGTAAAAGTCTTTCTTGGGAAAGACATGCGAAGGATACAAAGTTTAGCGGTGTAGGGAAAGAAACAGACACCACAACCGTTCAACCCTGAGCTGCCAGCGACAACGCATTCATCATGTGACGCAGTGGCTTGCCGAGAAGTGTGTGTGAGGAGGAAGCAGCAGCCCACAACTCACAGTAGAAAACACCCAGGGAACAACTCCATGAAAAAAAGAAAAGAACAACTGTTCGTACAACATCGTCATACCCAATAAAGTTTGAAGAACTTCATAACCCGACACTAGTGTATGGGACATGATGCGAAGGCCAAAGGGAGGTACTTCTACATTTCAATTTATCATCATTCCAGGTCGCGCGCGGGCCTTATGAAGACTTAGCCAGCCACCGAGGCTGCTCACAGAATCCCCGGGCAATAACGCTCTAAATATTAAAGTTCGTCACATTCTTACCTTATTAGAAGATATACGTCTTGGCCTAGCCTCCCAGTGAGAGATCCTGAGATTCTTCAAATCACAGACGCGAAGAAATATTCCTCACCATTTCCTTACGCCACATCTCCATCACCGGCCTTCTTCATTCCCCTCCAGCACCGGAGGATCTCCAGCATTAGTCTCCCTCCCTCCCTCCCTCCTTCACCCGTGTTACTCTCATCTATTGTGGGCTACCTTACCCCACAAGAAATCGGGTATCATTCTAGAGTTTTTTTTTGAGAAATGTGTTCTAACGTGTCTTTTGGCGCCTCGGGTGAGATGACACGTTACGTATCGATGGTCATTTGGTCTGGCAACATCCAGGTGTTCCCTACCACCACACCACCCTGAACGTGGCTCATTAAATCGCTTCGAAACCCACGAGAACAAGATCTTCCTTCAACCAGCCGCAGATGTTGCCAGCGAGATTTTCAACATGTTGGAGCCGATCTCTGTAGCCCCTCAGTCCATGTTTGTCTACCTTGTGTATCTGTTGATGTTTAAACTTAGCAGAAGTCTCGCCCTTGACTCCTAATTTATTCGTTATTGATTGTCACACACACACACACACACACACACACACACACACACACACACACACACACACACACACACACAC
>NC_092224.1:84016149-84076149 GCF_036320965.1 Panulirus ornatus
AATTTACAAAGCGGTGGAGAAGGTTTGGGTGATGGAGGCCCCACGAGAGTACAGTCTCCCTCCTCGTATTGCACAAAAGTAGGTGATTACACTCTGTCGACCCACAGCTAATCCCTGATGTTCATCTTCCTCTCGGGGCTGGTTGATAAAGGGGTGAAAGGCTTACGCTTGTGTGTGTGTGTGTGTGTGTGTGTGTAAACATAAGAGTAAAGACTGGTAGGAAAGAAGGGAACACGAGTGTAAAATGTCCACCCTGTAACACACACACACACACACACACACACACACACACACCATTTTACGCCATGTGCCCATTTCTCGACTAACCCAGAGGGGGAGGGTTAGCAGGTGTTGCTGGCAGTGAGTTGGCTGCCCGCTCCTGGATTCGAACATGGGTCCGTTTGCTTCATGGCTAGCAAGGACAAACCACATCACCACGACAACTCTTTAGAAACGGAATCCGAAGAACAGGAATATTTAGCTCAACTCTGCGAAAGTATAAAGAATACAATCATACAGAAGTATTAAAATCATAATATTCTTTATCAGTATAGATAAAAAGTATTAAAAAAACGTAAATGTCGAGATATGCTTCAAAGATTCGTTCACGATAATCTATGAATGACGCGAGCTTTGCGCACTGTGTTATGATCACCTCTCGCCTTTCGTAGTCATATTACCATGATAACATGAGACTGCAGTGATCTTGGCAACACGTACGGTAGCGTCGAGCCGAGATATTCAGATTACAACCAGCTCAGCAGCCGTGAGAGGCCATCATGGAGCGGAGTCGACATCACGATCATCATCAACACGAGTGAGTAACATGGGGGAGGAGGTGGCGGGTGAGGGCAGCTTGGGGAATGGAGACGGTGGTTGTGGTGGGAGGGAGGGAGTGCGGGCACATGACCTGCCTGGTGAGGTAATGTTGGGCGTCGCCTGTAAGGCAAGGCACCCAACCCCCTAAGGTCAAGCTACGTCCAGGTGGGATGAAGCGCGAACGTTCCTGGATTATTTGCTCCAGCTGTCACTGCTGCTCCAGCTGTTACTGCTGCTCCAGCTGTTACTGCTGCTCCAGCTGTTGCTGCTGCTCCAGCTGTTACTGCTGCTGCTACTGCTGCCGTTGGTGCTGCCATTGCGATGCAGGTCCTGCTACTGCCATTACTCTTCCTAATTACGTCTACCGTGATGCTCGCGAGAACCTCTCCTGCTGCAGCTGCTGATGATTGTAAAGGTATCCTTCTGATGGTCATGGTAAGGACCATCCCCTCCTCAACTTACTGGCTCCTCCCTCCAGAACTTCTTGGTGACTCGCCTCAGCTCTTCGAGCTTGGCCTCAGGTATCCACCTGTGACTTGCCTCAGCTCTTCAAGCTTGGCCTCAGGTATCCACCTGTGACTTGCCTCAGCTTCACAGCTTGGCCTCAGATATCCACCTGTGACTTGCCTCAGCTTCACAGCTTGGCCTCAGATATCCACCTGTGACTTGCCTCAGCTTCACAGCTTGGCCTCAGTTATCCACCTGTGACTTGCCTCAGCTCTTCAAGCTTGGCCTCAGGTATCCACCTGTGATTTGCCTCAGCTCTTCAAGCTTGGCCTCAGGTATCCACCTGTGACTTGCCTCAGCTCTTCAAGCTTGGCCTCAGGTATCCACCTGTGACTTGCCTCAGCTTCACAGCTTGGCCTCAGATATCCAGCTGTGACTTGCCTCAGCTTCACAGCTTGGCCTCAGATATCTACCTGTGACTTGCCTCAGCTTCACAGCTTGGCCTCAGGCGTCCACGTATTCGTACTTGCCACTACAGTCAGAAAGGAAGCATTTCTTGTTCTTCGTAATGACACGTCTCGAATGACCGTGTCGACAGGTCGTTTCGCTTGCCTTAACACGTGATCCAAACCTTTCGACTGACCTTGTGACTCTGAAACCATTTTGAACTTCTCTGTTCGTTCGGTACAAGAGTTCGAACCCTTCTTGTGCCTTCGTATCGGACAGTTTTAAACTCCTCAGAGCATTCGATACGAGAGTTCGAGCCCTTCTTGTGACTTCGTGCCCGTTTGGATTTTTCAGTTCGGTACAAGAGTTCGAACCCTTCCGGTGACTTCGTGGCACCGATTCGGACTTGCCAGTGTACATTTGGTTCGAGAATACAACCTTTTTCTGCGGTAACTTCGTGCCATTTTAGACTCACTCGATCGAGTGTGAACTCGAAACCCTCACAGGAACGTGACCCCAAAATGCAGACTTTTCAGCGGATTCCGTATCTGTTGTGTTATAACACTAAGAACCCTCACTGGCGCCCCATTATGTTGCTGTACCTTGCGCATCCGCAGAGCCGACTGCTCGCTTATACCAGCACATACCTAACGTTGGGAGGAGGGCTACGTCACTTGCGTATACGTCAAGCATAATGCCTTAGTCCTGGAACAGAAATTTTGAAATATCTTGATCTGTATTTTGATGAGTTCCCAGTCTTTAGTAGGGGAGATATCGTATGCTAAATATCATTAAAGCGAAGGTCTTACTGACGAAAAATATGTTAAAGATATAAGGACAAGAAATCGACCTTACTGAAATAAAAAGTATCTGGATAGAAGGAAAAAAAGATTATACATACATAACAGAAAACGCATAGAGAAGAAATTTCACATCAAAAGTATCAAAATTATGAAAAAAGATCGAAAAAGATCAATGTCCCGCATATACTAAAGAAAAAGTTGACATAAAAAGAGCTGAATATCCCATAAAAAGATACAGTGTGCCAGAAGACACAAGAGATCTTAGGAATATCTACATTCTTTTTAAAGAAACAATATCCCTGGCAGTATATTCGTGGAAACATGTACTGTTGATCGACAGAGAAGTTCGTAATAAGAACCAAAATTTCCAAAGAAGCAAAAAAAACAAAAAAGTTCGTACAGCATTACAATAGGGAGAGTTCGTACTTCTGAAGGAAAGACTGAAAAATATGTATGCACTGGAAAAACACAACAGACTTGATCAATCCGTTCTTAATGAAAAAAAAAAAAGAAGTTCCAATTCGAAAAACTTTTAAACAGACGTTGAGCAGGAAAACCCACGGTGTGTCAGAGAGAGAGAGAGAGAGAGAGAGAGAGAGAGAGAGAGAGAGAGAGAGAGAGAGAGACCCTGAGCATAAGTGGTCATGTCTAGAGGGTGTATATGTATATATGTATATAATCATCTACATACACCAGTTGCCTAACGGTGATGTGTTACGGTACCGGGAGTCACTTACATAATAATATTGCACCGTAGCGATGAACCGGGAACTCATTCTCACCCGCCTGCTGCTAACTGGTCCCATTAAGACCTGACTCTTGAATGGGAAGTTGGGACGACTTTTTCTTTTCCCCTCTTTTTATTTATTTTTTTTGAGCGAATTTACATCTTTTAAGCATGATGGTACGATCCTTAGGCAAGGTGGTACACGACCTTATGAGTAGGATGGGGTCATAATAGGTCAGGTCAAAGTGTAGGATGGGGTCATAATGGTCAGGTCAAAGTGTAGGATGGGGGTCATAAGGGCCAGGTCAAAGTGTAGGATGGGGTCATAAGGGTGTCTCGTCAAAGTGTAGGATGGGGTCATCAGGGTCAGGTCAAAGTGTAGGATGGGGTCATAAGGGCCAGGTCAAAGTGTAGGATGGGGGTCATAAGGGTGTCAGGTCAAAGTGTGGGATAAAATCATGTGGGTCAAGTCAAACTTCCCTCGGTTATACCTAAGGGTCGTACCCTCGTCTTCAGTGGTCATTAGGTCCTGCGCGAGGGGTCGTTAAAGCAACTACCATCATCGCACTGACTCTCCTAATATCAGGGTGTGGCAATGGACGAGATTAGAGTCCCATATGCTCCTATATGTTGTGTCTACCCAGCTATCTTGAGCCGCCTCACGCCGCTCCATGCATTCCGGCCTGGGGTGTTAGCATTGCATTCACACATCTATTACTACGATCTACTTCATCTACTTCATTTCTCACATTCGTCTCAGTGTAGGAATTAATATGAACCATTTCTCCATTCATAATATCATTTTAGAAATAACATAGCGCCTCTTCATTGGTTACGAACAAAGAAATCGTTAACATAGCTCCTCTTCCCTGGTCATAATCAAAGAGGGTCAACATAGCGCCTCTTCATTGCTTACGAACAAAGAAATCGTTAACATAGCTCCTCTTCCCTGGTCATAATCAAAGAGGGTCAACATAGCGCCTCTTCCTTAGTTACGAACAAAGAAATCGCTAACATAGCTCCTCTTCCCTGGTCATACTCAAAGAGGGTCAACATAGCGGCTCTTCATTGCTTACGAATAAAGAAATCGTTAACATAGCTCCTCTTCCCTGGGTCATAATCAAAGAGGGTCAACATAGCGCCTTGTATTTTCATGGTTATAATCCTCATTCGTTCATGATTACATCACAGACCATTTGTTTACCTGCGGTTGAGCGAGCGTTGCGTCACGCGCCAGGGCAGCGGAGGAGCACCAGCGACGTGCAGTCCCTACCGCTACCGAGGTCACACTGACAACTCGCTCCTCCTCCTCCTCCTCCCACGCCACCCCAGCCTGGTTGTCACGTCCTTCCTCCCCCGTCTTGAGTGATTGCTCCGCCGGACGGCGCTATAAGCCTATTACTCTAGTTCCTCTGCTGGGGGGCCTGCCGATCTGTCTCCGTCTGTTGCGAAGGCACGTAGGCGGCCCCCCCGTCTCTCTCTCTCTCTCTCTCTCTCTCTCTCTCTCTCTCTCTCTCTCTCTCTCTCTCTCTCTCGAGTCCGCTGAGAAAATGAGGTAATTCAAACTTTTTGAAATAAAAGAGACAAGAAGAACCTTTATAACAGCGGTGAATGAATGGAAAACGCTTTTTTTTTTCTTTTTTTTTTGTTGAGGAAATGATTAATGCAGACAGCACACAGAACGTTGAAAATGTTGTATGGTAGTGAATAAATTTTGATAGACGGTGGCACCACGAGGGTAGAACTAACCCCCCACCCTCACTTAGGGTACAAAGAGGTAATTACAGAAAGGCATTTCCGCGCACGCGTGCGCCCTCACACACACACACACACACACACACACACACACACACACACACACACACACACACACACACACACACACACCCTACTACGCTAAAGATACACATACAAAATACACAAGAAATACATATTCAAGAGGTCTCTCAGACCGTTCCATAAACGTACAAAGTGCATCTTTACCCCAACATAATAGTCGCATCTTTCTCCACTTTATCTTCCTTATCCAACCCTTTCTTTTTTTTTTTCTTCCCCCTTTCCTAACTACGCAATTAACGAGGAAAAAGAGAGAACGCAACTCTCAGAGCTAATGACCTTCGACCCTCCTGGTCTTTCCCACGAACCTTCACTACTAAACTCGCCATTTACTGCCGTGACCTCTCTCTCTCTCTCTCTCTCTCTCTCTCTCTCTCTCTCTCTCTCTCTCTCTCTCTCTCTCTCTCTCTCTCTCTCTCTCTGCCACGACTCTCTTACCTAACAAACATTTGATGCGCTATTTTTTTCCTCTAGTTTTTAAGGGACAGTGCGAACTTCCTGGAAAAAGGACTATCATTTCCAGTCACAAAAGTGATTCGATGTTTCCAAAGTAAGACAGCGTATGACACCAGCTGGCGAACCTCCATCATGCTAAGAAAAATGCCTCGTTAAATGGGCCTCGAACGATCGTTACTGGATCCAAGTGGCGCTATAGACTATAGAAAGCAGCTAGGGGAATGCAAACACTAAGAGCTATTGAACCATAGCATTCTTTAAGGGAGTGGTTTGGAGACAGACGCTCATAGCTTGGTGGGAAAATAGTCTCTGTATTCCCTTAACAATCTCGGCTTTCATCTCTTCGAATTATGGATAAAGACGAGAGTCACCAGCTTTCTCTATCAGCGCCTCAGCATAGCTACCCAACCAGGGAATCTAACCTGCACTACCAGTTCACGTCCAATTTTCGAGGTATTACAGGACCTTAACATTATCTAGTTCGAACATACTTCAATCTAAAGAGTTCTTGATGATATTTTGATGATAAAGCGAATCCTTTTTCATAACAAGGCCTAACGATATTTCGATATGCTTTGTTTCCCTTTAACACACACACACACACACACACACACACACACACACACACACACACACACACACACACACACACACACAAATAGATAGATATAGATAGATAGATATAGATAGATAGATATGTAGAGAGATAGATAGACTGATAGATAGACAGATAAATGTAGATATAAATTCATCGATGATTTGGTGATCACTTTAGTCCGTGACGATATTGATGAAGGTGAAATCGCATTTCAGTAGTTCAAAATCAATCTCTTTATCAGTACTTTTCATTACACAATACAGAACATGTTTTGCGAAGATCCGCCTTATCGGGTATAAACACTTCATAAAAAGGTTCAAATCCCAACACCAATACACAGGCTGGTGCATCCTACTCTGGCATCTTGATAAGAGGAGGCACAAGCCTTTATGTATATATATATATATATATATATATATATATATATATATATATATATATATATATATATATATATATATATATATATATATATATATATATATATTCAATTCTTTCTTTCAAACCATTCGCCATTTCCCGCATTAGCGAGGTAGCGTTAAGAACAGAGGACTGGGCCTTGAGGGAATACCCTCACCTGGCCCAATTCTCTGTTCCTTCTTTTGGAAAATTAAAAAAAAACGAGAGGGGAGGATTTCCAGCCCCCCGCTCCCTCCCCTTTTAGTCGCCTTCTACGACACGCAGGGAATACGTGGGAAGTATTCTTTCTCCCCTATCCCCTATATATATATATATATATATATATATATATATATATATATATATATATATATATATATATATATATATATATATATATTTTTTATACTTTGTCGCTGTCTCCCGCGTTTGCGAGGTAGCGCAAGGAAACAGACGAAAGAAATGGCCCCCCCCCCCCCCCCATACACATGTACATACACACGTCCACCAACGCAAATATACATACCTACACAGCTTTCCATGGTTTACCCCAGACGCTTCACATGCCTTGATTCAATCCACTGACAGCACGTCAACCCCGGTATACCACATCGCTCCAATTCACTCTATTCCTTGCCCTCCTTTCACCCTCCTGCATGTTCAGGCCCCGATCACACAAAATCTTTTTCACTCCATCTTTCCACCTCCAATTTGGTCTCCCTCTTCTCCTCGTTCCCTCCACCTCCGACACATATATCCTCTTGGTCAATCTTTCCTCACTCATTCTCTCCATGTGCCCAAACCATTTCAAAACACCCTCTTCTGCTGTCTCAACCACGCCCTTTTTATTTCCACACATCTCTCTTACCCTTACGTTACTTACTCGATCAAACCACCTCACACCACACATTTTCCTCAAACATCTCATTTCCAGCACGTCCATCCTCCTGCGCACAACTCTATCCATAGCCCACGCCTCGCAACCATACAACATTGTTGGAACCACTATTCCTTCAAACATACCCATTTTTGCTTTCCGAGATAATGTTCTCGACTTCCACACATTTTTCAAGGCTCCCAAAATTTTCGCCCCCTCCCCCACCCTATGATCCACTTCCGCTTCCATGGTTCCATCCGCTGCCAGATCCACTCCCAGATATCTAAAACACTTCACTTCCTCCAGTTTTTCTCCATTCAAACTCACCTCCCAATTGACTTGACCCTCAACCCTACTGTACCTAATAACCTTGCTCTTATTCACATTTACTCTTAACTTTCTTCTTCCAGACACTTTACCAAACTCAGTCACCAGCTTCTGCAGTTTCTCACATGAATCAGCCACCAGCGCTGTATCATCAGCGAACAACAACTGACTCACTTCCCAAGCTCTCTCATCCCCAACAGACTTCATACTTGCCCCTCTTTCCAAAACTCTTGCATTTACCTCCCTAACAACCCCATCCATAAACAAATTAAACAACCATGGAGACATCACACACCCCTGCCGCAAACCTACATTCACTGAGAACCAATCACTTTCCTCTCTTCCTACACGTACACATGCCTTACATCCTCGATAAAAACTTTTCACTGCTTCTAACAACTTGCCTCCCACACCATATATTCTTAATACCTTCCACAGAGCATCTCTATCAACTCTATCATATGCCTTCTCCAGATCCATAAATGCTACATACAAATCCATTTGCTTTTCTAAGTATTTCTCACATACATTCTTCAAAGCAAACACCTGATCCACACATCCTCTACCACTTCTGAAACCACACTGCTCTTCCCCAATCTGATGCTCTGTACATGCCTTCACCCTCTCAATCAATACCCTCCCATATAATTTACCAGGAATACTCAATAAACTTATACCTCTGTAATTTGAGCACTCACTCTTATCCCCTTTGCCTTTGTACAATGGCACTATGCACGCATTCCGCCAATCCTCAGGCACCTCACCATGAGTCATACATACATTAAATAACCTTACCAACCAGTCAACAATACAGTCACCCCCTTTTTTAATAAATTCCACTGCAATACCATCCAAACCTGCTGCCTTGCCGGCTTTCATCTTCCGCAAAGCTTTTACTACCTCTTCTCTGTTTACCAAATCATTTTCCCTAACCCTCTCACTTTGCACACCACCTCGACCAAAACACCCTATATCTGCCACTCTGTCATCAGACACATTCAACAAACCTTCAAAATACTCATTCCATCTATATATATATATATATATATATATATATATATATATATATATATATATATGTGTGTGTGTGTGTGTGTGTGTGTGTGTGTGTGTGTGTGTGTGTGTGTGTGTGTGTGTGTGTGTGCACTCATGGTTCATCATGAGATAATTTCTCCTGTAAGTTTTGATCCATCTGGCCATCGTCTCATCAAAACTTGTCACGTGTGATGCACCGAGGGAGGGGATTACGCCCTCAGCCTCCCACGCTCTGCCACTGTCAGGGTGTGGGCGGGCGAGGGGAAGGGGAGGGGAGGGGCTCATGGAGGTCTGGGGCGTGGAGGGAGAGGAGAGATGCTGCGGGGAAAGGGCTTAGGTTGCAATCGATCATAAAGCCACTTAGCCAGAACATGTGTTGGAAGGGAGCTTCTTTTCCTGGGATTCGTATGGTACAGTCATAATGCACACCCAAGCATTACACGATCCTTCTTCTTTTTTTTCTTCCAGTTGGTGTACCACTGATGTTGTCATTACCCATGCTATACTTAGCATAAAGATAGTAAATCTAATGATAATGATGTATATAAATAAGACTTTAGTAGTGGTGATGTACCATTCTATCTGATATTAGTATATACTAGCTCAGTTATATGCTCATACGGGAAAGTCTTCTAAAATAAAACTCGTATCTCCATGACGTTTTGTCTCCATGAGAAGCTGAGTTATCTCAATCTATAACTCAAGACCGATGTCTCCTATTATGAAAACTTTCACATTTATAAAGAGTGTGTCTCAATGCTTCGTGTACCATCCTCATCGTTCCTTCTTTGTTATCTTTGTGTGTGTGTGTGTGTGTGTGTGTGTGTGTGTGTGTGTGTGTGTGTGTGTTCACTATTAGCACTGAACGAGGAGGGAGTTCTGCAATCGTAGGATCGCTGGTCTCGAAGATTATTATTTTTTTCATGTTGGCTGAGACGACACGGGCAGCTGAATGCCATAGATCGAATCTCTGTCGCTGGCTTTGTCTCCACTCGGCCAGCAACGTCATTCCCCAACTCTTTCTCTCTCAAACACAAACTCTTGCATCTTGTTTCATGCTAAATGACTCTCATGCAAAGGCCTTTTGTTTGCTTTGCCCTATCCTCACTACTTTGCACTTACTCGGCTAAGATTTCATCAGCCATGCATTAGACCAACTTTTGTCTAAATATCCTACTGAACTGATATAATCGTCTTCGCTTATTACTTTCCTCTTTACCTCAGCATCATCTGCGAACAGCGGGGAATCAGTGAAAGCCTAGAAAAGTACTGAGCGGAATTAAATTTTCCTTATCAAGTTAAAAAGAATTTTCAGACAACCCAGTCGTGGGCCAATCAGGCCTCCTGTTGTCTGTCTTTCTCATGTAATCTCATGTAAAACATATTCAGGCAGGAGGCTCTACCTTCAGGCAAGACATTTGCACGGATCAAGAAGAGCAACGGTTCCAGTACCGAACCCTGCGGCACGCCACTGGTGATTTCAATCCGGCCTGGGATAGTTATCTTGGCATGCATCATCATCATCATCATCATCATCACCATCATCATGTGTTCCCTTCTACCAACATAATCATCTGTTCACCGAAGTAGTTCCATCTTATTACTACCTGAGGATCCAGTTTCTTTACCCGCCTTCTGTGCGGTAGTGTCAAATGCTCTCTGGCTGTCCAGATCCACTCAGCTCTCTCTTTTGTGTTATATATATATATATATATATATATATATATATATATATATATATTTATTTTTTATTTATTTTTTATTATACTTTGTCGCTGTCTCCCGCGTTTGCGAGGTAGCGCAAGGAAACAGACGAAAGAAATGGCCCAACCCAACCCCACACACATGCATATACATACGTCCACACACGCAAATATACATACCTACACAGCTTTCCATATATATATATATATATATATATATATATATATATATATATATATATATATATATATATATATATATATACGAACAAAGTGAATAGGAACGCGCACCTTCATAGAACATACAAACCTCCGGTGTATATATTTATGCGTGTGTGTGTGTGTGTGTGTGTGTGTGTGTGTGTGTGTTTAACTATCTGTTTATTTATTTGATAATTATTCTATTTACCTATTTGCTCATTTAGTGAAAGAGAACAAGAATCAACCATTTTGATGGTCATGAAATCAACTTCATGAACAAATGTACCACCGGATAACATACCTTTTCTCTCGACAACGAACTTATATATTCTGGTCCTGTTGTTTGACCACGTTACAGAATACGTGACTTCAACAAACATATTATTTTTGGGTCCAGCACACCGTTCTAGTTTTCTCTCGCTGTACGGACTTTTTAACACGTCTTTAGATTTACTAGAATTGAGTGTTATTGCCCGTCAGAACTACCTCAGAATGTCATGTCTACTAAAGTAGCGATTCGAGACACCAGAACAGCTTCATGGTCTAGTTTATCTCGAAACAATGAGCTTCGAGGTGTTATTCATCCCGAAACACAGAGTCAAGAGGTCTACCAGCACTGTCAACGTCGGGATTTATGTGTCTCGAAACGATAAGTCGAGACACTACAACATATTGTTGGTGTTGTGTGTTTCGAAACAGTGAGTCGAGACACCAAAACCAGCTTCTTGGTGGTGTTGTATGACTCGAAACAATGAGTCGAGACGCCAGAAACGATTCGGATTGTTACTGTCTCTCGAAACACTCAAGTCGAGATATTTCAGTGCGTAAAAAAGTGTGTGTGTGTGTGTGTGAGAGAGAGAGAGAGAGAGAGAGAGAGAGAGAGAGAGAGAGAGAGAGAGAGAGAGAGAGAGAGAGAGACCATTGATCGATCTTATCTGTGGTGTTCCTCTGCCTTCTCTCCGTCTTGTTTGTTCCTGTCTGTTTCACGGGCGGCCATACAACACACCGGTAGTCACTTCTACTTCTTATATAGACATTAAACACTCTCATCGTTAATCATCATGTCTCGTGTTATATAAGTATTCACAACAACCTCATAACCATTTACTGCTGGGTCTAAAACCGTTCGTATTACCTCGTCAATATGTTCCTTAGATTCAAGTTTTTCATTCGTGATGATTCTTACATCCTTGACGCTTACCTTTACTCGCTAGTTCTACATTCTTTCGATCCGCTGGACGGCCACTGTGTGGGTAGGAGCTGATGTATAGGTAACTGCCTCAGTGATGTATCTGTTCAAACTTCTCTTCGGTAGCTTCTGTTAGGGGTCGTTTTCCACCCCATTCGAATACATTATTCAAACCTCTTTGCAGCTTCTCTTTGTCTTCTTCATTCCCTGTATTATCCTCGTGTCAGATCCCCTGCTATCGTGATTGCGAAGATAACAGAGTTCCTACCGTGCCTTGCGGTACGCCAGATACCACAGCGTTCCACCGGGGATAAATGGCACGTACTCTAAACCTTTTTCCTGTTATCCCTCTTACATTTCTTCGTTAATAGCACTTCAGAGCTTGAATTATCTAATGTTTTAAGAAAATGGATATAGTCCATCCGTTCCCCCACTCCTCAGGGTTATGTATATGTCATTATGATGAGCTAGGCGTCTCTTTTGCTCTTAATAGATACAAAAACCCGTGTCGTGCTTATGAGTTCATTTGTCGTAAAATGTTCCTTGACGTGTTTCTTGATAGCTCTGTATTGTCTCGCCAGCAGTGTGGCTCCGCCTTTGTGTCCTGGTGTTATGTACGTCACATCTCGTCCGTACCTGATATGCTCTATTGGTCTCTGCTTTGTTTGAAGACCATTGTGGGACGTCTGGCTATTGTTTCCATTCATTTAAAGGTATTGCTACTAGCCCTGGTGCTGCGTTGTGTCTTAGTTAATCGATTGTCTCAATTGTGTGTCTCTTCTGATCAGTCTGTATCTGTAAGTACTCGCTCGTCATTGCTCGTTCATTCGATATATCGTCGTCAATTTCATCTCTCTCTCTCTCTCTCTCTCTCTCTCTCTCTCTCTCTCTCTCTCTCTCTCTCTCTCTCTCTCTCTCTCTCTTCTGCTAAGATCAACATACTGGTTGATTAACATTTACCAGATTCTCTTCGAATCATTTGCCAAGCTGTAGCCTAGACACCTCGAGGTCCAGTCGTTGATCTTATTTTTTTTTATTTTCTGTTCTTTTCATGTTCACTGGGTAAGAAAACTGTGCACAATGGGTACGATGCCCTGAGCCGTTACGTCTGGACGAACTGGTGGTGATGGTGATGTTGTGGGGTGAGGATTGGTATGTCTGGCTGTGGTCGGTCCGTCAGACGTGAACCACACAACCAACGCTGCCAAAACCTGAGATAAGGTTCACAGGTTCATTCCTCGACTCATGGATCACACACACACACACACACACACACACACACACACACACACACACACACACACACACACACACTGAGGCACCTCAGCTAAGATAGTTGCCCAACACGGGTGGTCACGATGGACACCTCCCAGGCAACAGACGGAGCTGGTGTCACCCTTCATCATGAGGACTACGACGCGTGCGTGTGTCACACTTGCCCGTCAGCTGCTGGGTGTTCCCCGACACACACACACACACACACACACAACACTGTGGTGGCGTTGATCTCATACCGACGAGACAGGCGCTACAGACGACGGTCTTACCGTGTACATAACATTATATATCATTCATATAAACATATAACATTCCCTAATCATCTGACAGGATATATGACTAGTAGATTATATGGTTTCCTCCTATAGCATCTTGGCCACCAAAGTGCCGAGGGTCAGACACAGGTCTCTCAGTAGCCGTTGGCCTGTTGTGTGTCCTGCTGGGCCTTGCTCGCTCTCTCTCTCTCAGGGATCTTCTTGCACAGAGCAGACGGTGTGGGCTCACTCTGTCTGAAGTCAGATGATGTGTAAGACGCGTCTTGCTGCTGTGTGTTTAGTGTAAGTAGATTCATAAGTATAATGTCTTTGAAGTTTAAGTTCAGGGATTATAATGTCATGTGCACCTACAGGTTCAGGGATTACATGTCATGTGCACCTTCAGGTTCAGGGATTATAATGTCATGTGCACCTTCAGGTTCAGGGATTACATGTCATGTGCACCTTCTGGTTCAGGGATTACATGTCATGTGCACCTTCAGGTTCAGGGATTACATGTCATGTGCACCTTCAGGTTCAGGGATTACATGTCATGTGCACCTTCAGGTTCAGGGATTACATGTCATGTGCACCTTCAGGTTCAGGGATTAATGTCATGTGCACCTTCAGGTTCAGGGATTACATGTCATGTGCACCTTCAGGTTCAGGGATTACATGTCATGTGCACCTTCAGGTTCAGGGATTATAATGTCATGTGCACCTTCAGGGTCAGGGATTACATGTCATGTGCACCTTCAGGTTCAGGGATTATAATGTCATGTGCACCTTCAGGTTCAGGGATTACATGTCATGTGCACCTTCAGGTTCAGGGATTTAATGTCATGTGCACCTTCAGGTTCAGGGATTTAATGTCATGTGCACCTTCAGGTTTAGGGATTATAATGTCATGTGCACCTTCAGGTTTAGGGATTACATGTCATGTGTACCTTCAGGTTTAGGGATTATAATGTCATGTGCACCTTCAGGTTCAGGGATTACATGTCATGTGCACCTTCAGGTTCAGGAATTACATGTCATGTGCACCTTCAGGTTCAGGGATTACATGCCATGTGCACCTTCAGGTTCAGGGATTACACGTACAACTTTATGTTCAAAGAACGTATGTAATGTACAACATTAATTAATGTTAAAGGATCACACGAGCAACTTATGTTCGGGGATTACACAGATATTACGCAGGCAACAAGCGGATGCAGTAAAAAATAAATTCTCTCTCGTCTCTAGCTTAAATATCGCTTCTAGAACGAAGTAGTTCAGTACCAGTAATAACTTGGGCTGTTAAGCAATGATAACATAAAATGGTCCTCGCTTATAACTGCTGACTCAAAAATAATCTCGTGAGTACAAAGATATAATCCTTTACAGTACAACGACGAGTTACCTCCTCGAGTACAACGACTTAATAGTCTTGAGTACGACGACTGAGCTGCCAGGAGTACGATGATTGATACCTGTGGGTACGGGGCGTCCTCAAAGGCGGACGTCATCGTACTTAGAAGGGTAAGTCGTCCTATTCGAAGGGGTTAGGTCGTCATACTCACTGCGTTAGGTCGTCGTACTCAGAGGGTGAAGTTGTCGTACTCGTAGGTTTCAGTCATCGTTCTCAAAGTGCTTCAGTCATCGTACTGAAGGCATTTCAGCCGTTAGAACTCAAGGGGCTGGGGTCTTCGTGCTCAAGACCTCCAGGCGTCGTATGAAAGGACTTGGGTTATCGTGCTCTTGGCCTCCAGTCGTCGTCCTCAAGGGCTTCAGTCGTCGTCTTCGAGAGACGCAGAATCACTGGAACTCACTCCAGCACGCTCTTAATGCCAGTGTCTTTATTATCATTATTATTATTATTATTATTATTATTATTATTATTATTATTATTATTGTTGTTGTTATTGTTGTTATCATTATAATCAATATCATTATTATTATATCAATAACAGTATTGGTTATAATGTCAAAGAAAATGATAGCAAAAATATCAATAATGATAGAATGATAATGATAATAATATGGTAATAATGATAATAATAATGATAGTAATGATAGTAATAATAGAATAATGATAATGATAATAGTGATAATAGTAATGATGATAATAATGATAATAGCAATAATAGTAATGATAGATATGATACGAAATGCACTATCTGTGTATCTATCTATCTATCTATCTGTCTATCTATCTATCTATCTACCTACCTCCCCAAGTGGACGTGAAGGTTTGTGTCACTATATGCCACAGCATCAGCCTCCCTCCTCAAGCCTCCTTCGCCATCACCTCCCTCATGTCTGGTGGACACCATGTGAGTGTGTCTTCCTCCCTCCTCGCTGTGTTTCGTCCCGACCACGGACGGATCTTATATGTAATACTTGGATATGACCTCTCAACCCATCGTGTCCACCCCCAGCCATCTGCTGGCAAGTCCCTCTTCTGCATCTACTACGCATATACCATCGTCTCTTTACGTTTTACATCGTCGTATGAACAACAACAATATCTCTCTCTCTCTCTCTCTCTCTCTCTCTCTCTCTCTCTCTCTCTCTCTCTCTCTCTCTCTCTCTCTCTCTCTCTCTCTCTCTCTCTCTCTCTCTCTCTCTCTCTCTCTCTCTCTCCATCTATCTATCTATCTATATCTATCATCTATCTATCTATCTATCTATATCTATCATCTATCTATCTATCTATCTCTTTTCGAAACCCCGTAAAGTATTGTCCCACGACGACAGTTTAAGGTTCCTGCGTGCTCACGTTCAACGGTGCGTGGGATAGGGGAGGAAGTCCTTCCTCTACACCCCCCCCCCCCCTCACCCCCCCTGCTGTGGCTCCTGGAGGTTTTCGTCCAGACTTGATCCCAGGTTGTGATGATGGCACCGTGGGGGAGGAGGGAGGAGGTGTGGTCACCTACCATCCTGGTAAGGCCGAGCGCTTCTCTGGGCCAACCAAGGCCGGTCAGTTCTGGCAGGGACCAATGTTGCAACGCCGCCAGATGGTTACTTACTTACAGAACCGTTCACAGAGAGAGAGAGAGAGAGAGAGAGAGAGAGAGAGAGAGAGAGAGAGAGAGAGAGAGAGAGAGAGAGAGAGAGAGAGAGAGAGAGTCTAACATATAATTCTCGATTCATTCACACTGGTTTCACCTGGTTCCCGGTTGATCATTGATGGTCATGTCATTCACAGACCCCCCGTCCGTCCGTCCGTCGCACACAGCTCGTGTTCTCGACCCAGGTGACTCCGTCTCGTGCCGGAGGAATGTCAGAGACGCATCGATGCTTGAATGTCAGTTGGAAAGTCCGTCAGTCCTCTGAGGTCCGTGTGACCCACATACTGGCCACAGTGTGTCCTGGTTGCTAGTGCGACACACACTCACTCTACCTGAGCAGAGTGGCAAAATCATCTCGTGTGTCCCACTGAGGTGGCATGACTCTGTGGGGAAACTCGGTATGTGTATATAATGAATGATGTATTAGTTGTCAAAAAGCTGGAGGTTATTTGGCCAGATGTCCTCACTGATCATTGATACACACACGGTACAGAAATCGACCCGTGGTGGAGTTTTCCCCATCTGTTGTTGTTGGGTTTGAGAGGTACTGGTAACAGCTGGAATAGATACCTTCGGTCGGTTAATGACCTGTTCCTTCGTTATGAGTGGACCGCCAGGTGGTGACGTCATGCGGAACTTTGCGATCGCACGCCAAGCTAAGCAGTTACGAGTTTTGTGTCACTTGACTTTATCCGTCGTCTTCGTCCCTCCGCCCGTCGTCTTCGTCCTTCCGTCCGTCGTCTTCGTCCCTCCGTCCGTCGTCTTCGTCCTTCCGTCCGTCGTCTTCGTCCCTCCGTCCGTCGTCTTCGTCCTTCCGTTCTACGTCTCGTCGTCGATCGTCCATCGTCCGTTTTCGTCGTCGGGAGTCGCACAATGAACCTTGCCTTAACCCTGGTCACAACCTTCAACTATAACAACTGGGTAACAACTGGGTAACAGTTGTTACCCAGTTTCTAAAGAACTGCATGGCACCCGACGCTGCTCTGGGTTGCCCCTGAGTTATGACACTTCGTAATGCGATTTGATCCGAGACTTTAACCTTCCTCATAACTTGAAGGAAAATCCCACCATTGGCCGCGGGACTGAATCCAGATGTGGTAGAGCGTCAAGGTTGTGTGATGCCGCCATGTTTTCCTTTTCTTTATATAGACATAGAGACGAGGTTTTACATGAGATTGGTTGGTTGGCTAGTAATCTGGACTTTCGGCTATCGACTGCCAGGTCTAGTGTGAGCGTTGAATCATAGCCGCTAATCGGAAAAAAAAGGATGATTGAACACCTTCAAGACGACCTTCAAGACCATACAGGCTCTCGCTGCAGGCATGGCCTTCTGAGATGGGAGAGGCGTTAGGGTGACTGTGCTGTCGTGAAGAACGATACTATAAGCTGCTATAGTTATGCTGTTCCTTGAGCTGAAAACAGAGGAGTTGTATGTGTAGAAGAGTAGATCGTGATCTGTGAGGAAGGAGGAGGTTGAAGTGAATGAGAGTAAGAGGAAAATTCTTTGCTTTAAGAGAGATAAACTGATAAGAGTGTTATAGCAATCTAGAAAAAGAGAAAACTTTATCTATTAATGAGCTCAGATATTTAGGCACAATGACCAGCATGGCTGGTGGTGGTGGGAGAGCAGAGGAGCGAGAGTAGTTGAAACTGGAAGAGGAACTTGAGGTCTACTGAAATGATCTGCTTAACGGGAGGGATCATAAGTGTAGGGTGAGCAAGAAGCTTACATGACGGAGAACATGTTCCACCTCTGGTGTATGTGGTTGTCAATGCCACAGACTACAGTTCCCAAACAAGTGACGATAAGAGCTAGAGAGATGGGTAACCAGGCCGCGTACATGTGAGGTCTGACTGTGCAAAGAGACGGGTTAGTTAGAGGGCGAGTTTGACTGACTGATTTTTGCCGCAATTGAGGTTAATTTGTTGTCTACTCCTACCCATCCTGTGGGCCGTGCCGCAGAAGAGGATACAGAGAGCATAAAGGGTTCAGGGACTGGTAGGCCTCAGTGAATGAAATGCATGACAGGTTACGTAGTGAGTAAAGTGTTAACGTGGTTTGGATGGAGACAAACTAAGGGAAGTGAAGTGTTTTAGATACCTGGGAGTGGACATTGGCCATAAACCAAACCACATAAGCAGAACTGAGTCCTAGAATTAGAAGAGACAGAGTGCACAGTGAACGTATATGGTTTGCAGAAGTTGATGGCCCGGATATATATAGAGTTAACAGTCAACAGTTCATAAAGCACAGATAAGCCAGGAGATCTTCTCTCTATCATAGTGACAAGTGTTGCTTTTCCCTTAAACAACTGACCAGCGCCATGTTCATGAGGGAGCGAACTGTGCTGCTCGACCGCCTAGGAGTTATTAGTGCTGCTCGACCGCCTAGGAGTTATTAGTGCTGCTCGACCGCCTAGGAGTTATTAGTGCTGCTCGACCGCCTAGGAGTTATTAGTGCTGCTCGACCACCTAGGAGTTACTAGTGCTGCTCGACCACCTAGGAGTTATTAGTGCTGCTCGACCACCTAGGAGTTATTAGTGTTGCTCGACCACCTAGGAGTTATTAGTGCTGCTCGACCGCCTAGGAGTTAGTAGTGCTGCTCGACCACCTAGGAGTTATTAGTGCCGCTTGACCGCCTAGGAGTTATTAGTGCTGCTCGACCGCCTAGGAGTTATTAGTGCTGCTCGACCGCCTAGGAGTTATTAGTGCTGCTCGACCACCTAGGAGTTATTAGTGCTGCTCGACCGCCTAGGAGTTATTAGTGCTGCTCGACCGCCTAGGAGTTATTAGTGCTGCTCGACCGCCTAGGAGTTAGTAGTGCTGCTCGACCGCCTAGGAGTTATTAGTGCTGCTCGACCACCTAGGAGTTAGTAGTGCTGCTCGACCGCCTAGGAGTTATTAGTGCCGCTTGACCGCCTAGGAGTTATTAGTGCTGCTCGACCGCCTAGGAGTTATTAGTGCTGCTCGACCACCTAGGAGTTATTAGTGCCGCTTGACCGCCTAGGAGTTATTAGTGCTGCTCGACCGCCTAGGAGTTATTAGTGCTGCTCGACCACCTAGGAGTTAGTAGTGCTGCTCGACCGCCTAGGAGTTATTAGTGCTGCTCGACCGCCTAGGAGTTATTAGTGCTGCTCGACCGCCTAGGAGTTATTAGTGTTGCTCGACCACCTAGGAGTTATTAGTGCTGCTCGACCGCCTAGGAGTTATTAGTGCTGCTCGACCGCCTAGGAGTTATTAGTGCTGCTCGACCACCTAGGAGTTATTAGTGCTGCTCGACCGCCTAGGAGTTATTAGTGCTGCTCGACCGCCTAGGAGTTATTAGTGCTGCTCGACCGCCTAGGAGTTAGTAGTGCTGCTCGACCGCCTAGGAGTTATTAGTGCTGCTCGACCACCTAGGAGTTAGTAGTGCTGCTCGACCGCCTAGGAGTTATTAGTGCCGCTTGACCGCCTAGGAGTTATTAGTGCTGCTCGACCGCCTAGGAGTTATTAGTGCTGCTCGACCACCTAGGAGTTAGTAGTGCTGCTCGACCGCCTAGGAGTTATTAGTGCTGCTCGACCGCCTAGGAGTTAGTAGTGCTGCTCGACCACCTAGGAGTTATTAGTGCTGCTCGACCACCTAGGAGTTAGTAGTGCTGCTCGACCGCCTAGGAGTTATTAGTGCTGCTCGACCGCCTAGGAGTTATCACTAGCCACAGTAAGATATTCTGTATGTGATACACTGGTGATAGTTTCCTACTGTGCTCAATACTTGATCACGTTCCAGTAAGATCTACCGTTGGATACATGCGTCTCCAAGGTTTCGAATAATTACCAGACATCATACGAACGATGCTATCCCTTTTTCTGTATCAAATAAACATCAAAAGTTTTAATTAGATCCTGTGAATAGATGTTTCTTGTGTCCATCTGAAACAAAAAAAGAGCTATTAAATTTAAATATTCATGACTTATTTGCATAGACAGACAAAAATCCAATTGCTCATCTGAAGGACAACCACTGTAACATGTTGACAACTCCACCGTCGTAAACAAATCTGGTTCAAAGGTATGTCGCCTGGCGATATATTTCGAGGAGAATCGAAGCGTCTCGAGGATCCGAACCGTCTCGAACCAGCTCAGATGATGATGGCGTTCATCCGCTCACGTAAGGTCATTCCCTGCTGACTCTCCCCACCCACCAAGGACCACAGGATATTTACATGATCAAATGTGAGGGAAATAGAATATGTAACTATTTGTTGCCTTTGTGTTGTACTGGTAAGAACTCTGTCTGAACTGGACTGGATCAAGGAAACGATTTCTGTCCATTCAGACACAGCCTTTGGGGACAGAAGCGAACGATTCGACTCATTCTATGAACCCATCTGGCACTGGGTATCTTATCGTACGCCATTCGCGTAATAAGGTAGATGAACGTACGTCTACACACACATGCACTCATACACATTTAATGTACATGCAGAGAAAATACCACCATATAGATCGCTGTTATCACATTGTTATATACCACACCCCTCATTATGAAATGTGTCCCCACGATTGTAGAACTCCCTTCCCGTACTGTGTGATTGGGCGTTCCATGAATGGGCGTTCCGTGAATGGGTGTTCCATGAATGGGCGTTCCATGAATGGGTGTTCCATGAATGGGTGTGCCATGAATGGGTGTGCCATGAATGGAACTGAATGACTGAAGACATTGCTGATATAGACAGTATACGCAAATCTGAGAAGTTGGATAACAGCAGAAAACGTTCAAGAGATGGCGCCACATGAGGGTAAAACTCCCTCCCTGCACAGTACAAGTAGGTGATTACAGTTAGGTAATTACACTGATTACTAACGGAGATTCAGCATGAGCCTACCCGAGGTCGGGGCCATATGGGTTCGAATCCTGGGAGCGGCAGTCTACTTTCTCCCGACCCAAGTGTTCATCCTTCCCTCGGGGCTGATCAGTCAATGGGTACCTGGCTTAGGCTGAATATGTGTGTGTGTGTGTGTGTGTGTGTGTGTGTGTGTGTGTGTGTGTGTAAAGACATGATACACAAGTACAAGGTTAAGAGACGAGTGTAAAATTCACTCCCCTTAACATACAATTGATAATCACACACACACACACACACACACACACACACACACACACACTGAACTTAAACACGGATAAAGATTTAACAGGCAGGGTCCAGAGAAGAGCAACACAGATGTTACCAGAATAAATAGAGCTGAGTTACAGAGAAAGGTTAAAGGCTCTAAATCTGTCCATCGCAGACGACAGAGGAGTTAGGGATAATCTTCTCACAACCTTTAAGTTTTTATATTAGTTTGATGTAAAGAGTGAGCACTCTTTCGAAAGACGCAGGAATACAATAGTCATGGAACATACCATGAAATTATATATATATATATATATATATATATATATATATATATATATATATATATATATATATATATATATATATATGTGAATGTATGTATGTATATACATGTGTATGGGGGTGGGTTGGGCCATTTCTTTCGTCTGTTTCCTTGCGCTACCTCGCTAACGCGGGAGACAGCGACAAAGCAAAATGATAATAAAAATATATATATATATATATATATATATATATATATATATATATATATATATATATATATATATATATATATATATATATATAAATTCGTATGTTTGGATGATAAAGTAATTGTTTGATTTTTATTATTACTCGTATATCTCAGTAACCGGCAGCAGAATCAAAAACCCTTTATAGAGGGTTGATAACCCTTTAGAGATCTTCAAATTCCTTTGCTTTTGAGACTACTGAGCGCCCGTTGCTTTCTTCATAACATCTGTTGATACTCAGACGCTTGGAGCTCACGAAATGTGTCATAATTCTAAAGGTAAGGTGGAGAAACGACACCTACTTGGGCCATCGTAACAACGAGCACATACCACTATGTATACAGGTATGTTGTACCCTGAGCCTGTTGCAGGCCTTTACCTGGGACTTTTAGATTTCTGTACACTAACACGCTAATGTGATGATATAAACTAGTTAAGGCAGCGAGTGTTGAGTGCCGAGGTGTGTATAAGAATATGGGAACCCAAGTGATGTATTTGTGTGACATTCTAATTACGTCAGCGATGAAGGACGCATTCCCTGAAAAGCCATATCTGAATTTTACATAATTTCAGTCTCGTATCCATCTGGTGATTGGCTATATGATATGCCAGGGCAGGAAGAGACGGGGAAGTGGTGTGTGGGCGTGTGGGATGACTGTGAGTAAGGTCGTTTTTCTGGTACTTGCAGCCCTCCAGCATCTCTTGTATCATTTTGTGATTCAAAGACCAAAAGGAAAAAAAGAAATGTCTTGTACGTTGAGGAATCCACTGTTGTCCAGGACTGCTATCAATCATGGGTAAAACATACGATACAAGTGGAGTCTCTGTAGTCCACATATGTGTTATGGACGTCTTCCACATGTGTTGGGCTTCTAATACAGTATAGTATCTACGTAATGCAACCCCATACTACAGAGCCTTGAAATGAAGGTCACTATGGTTTCTACAAGACGGGAGCAGTCTCTGCAGCATGTGCCCACCAGCTACATCAGGTAGCCAATACGTCAAACGAGCAAGGAGGAATACGAAATCATTTCGAAGACTTGTGTACAACCTGCATGACTGCCACACCAGCGATGAAGGTGTGTACGACACCTGTATAGCTGCCACACCAGCTATGAATGTGTGTACGACACCTGTATAGCTGCCACACCAGCTATGAAGGTGTGTACGACACCTGTGTAGCTGCCACACCAGCTATGAAGGTGTGTACGACACCTGCATAGCTGCCACACCATCTATGAAGGTGTGTATATCTACGACACCTGTATAGCTTATCCAAGATGAGCACAACAGCAGTATAAAACGGAGACAACACCCAACTTGAAGTGTTGTGTGTCTACAACATATGCGCACCATTTGAATTATATGTGCAAGTCACTTGACCTGTCGTGAACATATCTACGAGATCATACGCCCACGAGATCATATACTTACGAGATTATACACCGACGAGATCATACACCCACGAGATCATACACCTACAAGATCATACACCCACGAGATCATACACCCGCGTAATCATACACTCACGAGATCATATACCCAAGAGATCATACACCCACGAGATCATACACCCAAGATAATACACCCACGAGATCATACACCCACTAAAAGACTTAGAAAGATATGCAAGTCATATAAGACTACTCAGTCTAATCTTCAAGACGCATATTCATCCCAAAAAAAAGGATAAGTGATCAACAACCCGTGCGCCCTGCCTAGATTATGTAAATATAGATTCCACAACCCGCCTACATTACACAGGGTATGTGTAAAGCTTCTGGATTCCATGTACACAGTCTGCACCTTCTGCCAGACGCTTACAGATTCCATAACCAGGATTCAGATCCTGTAAGACGTGAGGTTCATCCATACGAACAAGACGTCTTCGAACTCCAGAAAGCCATGTATATCCCCTACAAGGCAAATGTATGTTGTAAAAAGTATCTAAAATATGTATCTTAAAAAGATACATGGCCCTCTAGAAACAGAGGGGTGTAGAGGTAATACATCTACAAGAAATACATCTTCCAGCGAGACGTGCACGGTGTCTACAAGGTGTCTGAACGACCCAGAAGATGAGCGTAGCTTCTACAACGAGTAATGACTGCAGTTTGAAGACAACTCCATGGCCTCTATGACGCGTGAAGAGCCATTCGTAGAACATAAGAATAGCCCTTGAAAGGCAAATAATTTGCTCCATTATCTTATATTCTCTGCGTGCTCGAAAGCACGATATAGGACCTTAATACGGTAGCTGTCTTCTCGAAGTCAGAGGGACTGAGTTCGGTCCTAGGCTGGTGCGTTGACTGGCCAGGTCTTCTGTCGCCTGTGTCGTGAACGAAGGATATCGCCGGACCATAAGTCACAGAGTTCGAACCTCAAAAGGCTGGTAAAGCCAGCCTTTGGAGCACGACGGTACGAAGCTTGAGCACGACGGTACGACGCTTGAGCACGACGGTACGATCCTTGAGCACGACGGTACGATCCTTGAGGACGACGGTACTACCCTTGAGCACGACGGTACGATCCTTGAGCACGACGGTACGATCCTTGAGCACGACGGTACTAACCTTGAGCGCGACGGTACGATCCTTGAGCACGACGGTACGATCCTTGAGCACGACGGTACGATCCTTGAGCACGACGGTACGATCCTTGAGCACGACGGTACGATCCTTGAGCACGACGGTACGATCCTTGAGCACGACGGTACTAACCTTGAGCGCGACGGTACGACCCTTGAGCACGACGGTACGATCCTTGAGCACGACGGTACGACCCTTGAGCGCGACGGTACGACCCTTGAGCACGACGGTACGACACTTGAGCACGACGGTACGATCCTTGAGCACGACGGTACGACCCTTGAGCGCGACGGTACGACCCTTGAGCACGACGGTACGACCCTTGAGCACGACGGTATGAACCTTGAGCACGACGGTACGATCCTTGAGCGCGACGGTAGAACGTGCGGGGTAAGCCATGGAGAGGTCTGGGGGCCTGGATGTGGATAGGAAGCTGTGGTTTCGGTACATTACACATGACAGCTGGAGTAAGGATGTGAACGGATGTGGAATTTCTTCGTTTGTTCCTGCCGATACTTCGCCAACGCGGGAAACGGTGATCAAGTATGAAAAAAGTATATATATATATATATATATATATATATATATATATATATATATATATATCCCTGGGGATAGGGGATTAAGAATACTTCCCACATATTCCCTGCGTGTCGTAGAAGGCGACTAAAAGGGGAGGGAGCGGGGGGCTGGAAATCCTCCCCTCTCGTTTTTTTTTTTTTTTTTTTTCAAAAAGAAGGAACAGAGGGGGCCAGGTGAGGATATTCCAAAAAAGGCCCAGTCCTCTGTTCTTAACGCTACCTCGCTAACGCGGGAAATGGCGAATAGTTTAAAAGAAAAAAAAAAAAAAAAAAAAAATATATATATATATATATATATATATATATATATATATATATATATATATATATATATATATATATATATATATATATATATATATAACTTCCCCTAAGCCAGATACCCATTTTATCCACTAACCCTTACGGGAGGATGAACAGCTGGGCTGAGTGTGGACTGACTGCCGCAACCACATAGGCTTGAACCCTGGGCGGCCCGTGAATGCGTCACAGCCAGCGACGCTGACCGCTACACCACGGAGGTCCCCACAAAACAGACCAGACCAGATACTTCTGAAGTCAATTGCAGATCTTGGATCATTTCTTTTTACGGTTTAAACAAATGGAAATGTTATCATACAGGGTAAGAAGAGTTTGCCTTGCAAAACCCACTGGCCGGGAGGCAGGTTACTGAACAGACCAGTTTACTTTCAGCCAGTGAACGAATTCCTCTGAACTTTTCCCTGGTGAACAAACTTTCCTCGAAATGGGTAGTGTCATCAGTGTTAATATTGATGATAATAATAACAATAGTAATAATAATGATTATGATAATGATATAGTAATAATAATGATAATATAGATAAAAACAATAATATTACTTATAGTAGTAATGATAATAATGATAATAATAATGATAATGATAGTGATGATAATGATAATGATAATAATAATAATAATAATAATAATAATAATAGTAATTATAATAATAATAATAATGATAGTAATAATAATGATGATAATAATGATAATGATAATAGTAATAATTATAATAACAGAAAATAACAGCAGTCAGAACAATAACATATCAAAAGATAATATATTATCAATAACATTAATGAAAGTCTTATCAATGATGACGATAATGAGTAACCTATAATTCAAGATATAAGAACACTTACGTTGACAAACCAGACGCGTCCTGCCGCCCCTTTATACGAGAGGCAACGCGGATCTACATCCGCTCTAAAAGTGTTCGCTGGTGACCTTCTTCCCCCACAATCTTCAACGTCGAGAAAATGTTTTAACAATTGCTGAAGAATTTTCCTTTTTTTTTTTCTTTTTTTGTGCATGTTGGCAGTCACCGGAGTGAAGCGAGAGTCTGGATGTTTGGGGAGTCACGGTAAAAAATATGAGAAGAAAGAATTTTGTGAGGAGGAAACCGGATGAAGAGGGCTGGTGAGAGAGAGAGAGAGAGAGAGAGAGAGAGAGAGAGAGAGAGAGAGAGAGAGAGAGAGAGAGGAGTAGAGGCATAGCGAACTGGGAAAGGCGGGAAAAATATTGGAACGTAGTTACGAATGGATGTAAAGATAAACTTAGAAACTTCAGAAAAGATAATACGATGTTTGATTACGTTACAGATACGTGTAGAAAGGCGGACAAGATAGTGTAGGAATTGAAGATATCTTTCGAAAGGTAGGAAAGATAGTCTAGGGGTTTAAAGATATCTTTAGAAACTTCTAACTTTCGGATATCAGGTACCGAATTAGCCTCTCTCAATGAATATAAAGAAAAAAGAGCTTAATAGGTTTTGAAATCACAGAGTGAGGTGTGAGGATATTGAATATTGAAAGCAACCAATGACTTCTCTGGTTCTGTGTGGTATGGTCGTGTGGTCAGTCTGGTGGAATATGGTGGGGTGTGGTGGAATGTGGCAGTGCTTTGTTTGGTCGAGTTTGGTAGACTCCTACCACTACGCAATGTTAGCTGTGAGGTCTTTGAATATATATATATATATATATATATATATATATATATATATATATATATATATATATATATATATATATATATATATATATATATATATATATATATATATATATATATATATATATATATATATATATATGCACAAAATATTTAATAAAAAAAAAACCACATTGGTTCTTTCTACGTTCTTCCTCACATTATAGGATGTTCCATTCCCCAGGTTCCTGTAGTTAGGTGGGCTGGACAGTTACGTTCCATTCCCCAGGTTCCTGTAGTTAGGTGGGCTGGACAGTTACGTTCCATTCCCCAGGTTCCTGTAGTTAGGTCTGGCTGGACAGTTACGTTCCATTCCCCAGGTTCCTGTAGTTAGGTGGGCTGGACAGTTACGTTCCATTCCCCAGGTTCCTGTAGTTAGGTCTGGCTGGACAGTTACGTTCCACTCCCCAGGTTCCTGTAGTTAGGTCTGGCTGGACAGTTACGTTCCATTCCCCAGGTTCCTGTAGTTAGGTGGGCTGGACAGTTACGTTCCACTCCCCAGGTTCCTGCAGCAGGTCTGGCTGGACAGTTATGAAAGTTGAACTGCTCCTTCGGGCTCGATAAGGAGACAAAATACATTTACTATGACCGGCATTCGCCCATTGTTTCTCTGGCTGATGCAACAGCGCGGCTCGATATTTGATGGCATATTGCCACTCCCTGCAGGAGGGAGGGGTAACTGTCGTCTGTATGAGGGAGGAAGAACAGGAAAACCTGGGATGACGTGGGAATGGAGAAGAGAGTGAGAGAGGGAAACGCCTGCTTACCTACCTCTCTACCTACCTGCTTGCGAGTACCTACTTACATACATACACACATAATTATATACGTACATACATACATACATACATTCATACATGCACACTTACATACATACATACATACATACATACCTTCGAGTACCTACATACCTACCTACAAGTACCTGTTTACCTACCTACATATCGACCTACGAGTACCTACCTACCTACTTTCTTAACTTCGAGTACCTGCGTGCAATGTGATTTTGCCAATACCCAGGACCAGCGCGTACCGCTCACCGCATTTCTTGCTTGACTACCAACTTTTTTTCTCTCCTTTCACGCACATGCGAGTTCATGATAAGGACAGATACCAACAAACGTGATAGCTCATGACGAGGTTATCTTCTGTCATGACCTTAATAGTAGTAGAAACAGAAGGCACGTCCCCGCCCCTCGAATCCCACCCACTCCAGGTCAAACATTGGCACTGACAAAACTGAAATAGAACACCATGTTGTATGGAGAGAGAGAGAGAGAGAGAGAGAGAGAGAGAGAGAGAGAGAGAGAGAGAGAGAGAGAGAGAGAGAGAGAGAGAGAGAGAGAGTATACTGCCATGGACATTGTATAGGAAAGTGTAAAACGAAGGAAAATCCCATCTTTAACTGCAGTGGGTGTCTGTAGAGGGGAG
Organism: Panulirus ornatus; assembly: GCF_036320965.1. NCBI lineage: Eukaryota > Metazoa > Arthropoda > Malacostraca > Decapoda > Palinuridae > Panulirus > Panulirus ornatus. The sequence continues at coordinate 84,044,818 of NC_092224.1, forward strand.
GCATATATCTAATGAAAAAAAAAAAATAATGCTCAAGAGAAATAATGCTCATTGTTTAAACGAAAAAATAACTTCAGATGTTTATATTTTTGAAAGAAGCTTATATTTACTTAAGCTTTCGTCTACGTTTGACTTGAAGGCATTGATAATCTTCGCAATTCACTACTTCACTTGTCGTTTATTTCAATGCTCTGCAACTCTGCAGCTGAGAAAATTAAACGCTTGCCTATCTTCCTGCTACGTAGCCTTATCATAACTTCATTCCGGCGTTGTTTCTGATCACTGGATCTGTATGTAATGTGACGATGCGTTTTGTGTGTGTGTGGAACTACATCATGACTTTCTGTCATTTCGAGAACTTTCGTAAGATCCTTCACAGTCTACACTTTTGTACAAGGAATAGTTCCAGGGCCCGAGTCTTTCTTCATAAGACTTATTTATTATTGCTTCATGAGGCTTATTTCTTGTATGTTCATAAGGGCTATTCTTGATTGCTCATAAGGCTTATATCTTATATCTTCATGAGGCTTATTTCTTGTATCTTCATAAGGCTTATTCATGTATGCTTCATGAGGCTTATTTCATGTATCTTATTTCATGTATGCTTCATGAGGTTTATTTCATGTATCTTATTTCATGTATGCTTCGTGAGGCTTATTTCATGTATCTTATTTCATGTATGCGTCATGAGGCTTATTTCATGTATCTTACTTCATGTATGCTTCATGAGGCTTATTTCTTGTATCATCATAAGGCTTATTACTGAGTGACGGAATCAGTTTTGTTGCTCTTCTTTGAGTTCGTTTTAAAGTTTTCTTCAACTCTGATCACGTCTGGTCACGACCAAAATTGAACAGCTTATTCCCAACTGAGGTGTAGCGGTTAGCGTTCATAACCGCGACGCATTCACGTGCTGCCCAGAGTCGAGTGCATACGTTCGAATCCTGCGGTTGGTCCACAGTCAATCCAGCTGTTCATCCACCCTTAGGGGTTGGTCAGTAAAATGGTACCTGGCTCAGGCTAAGGTATATATATATATATATATATATATATATATATATATATATATATATATATATATATATATATATATATAGCATTGATGGGATGGTCTTGATTTAGGCTTCAGTTGCCCGAGCCATCTCAGCTATCATGAAAGAAAAAAGTTGTATGTTTCGAGTGTCTAAGCGCAGGTAAGCTGTTGCTGTCCTATGGACTAAGATGGTCAACATGCAACACAAATCTGCATTCCTCCACGGTGACCTGGAGGCCTGTGCGTGTCCTGTCTACACGGCTGGAATGGCTACATGACCTGTAGATCCTCAACTACTTCTGTTTATCTAGGGTCATGGAGGAGTTGTAGAACACTCAGAGCTTATCGTCTTAGTGTGATGATTGGATTTAGGATTTAATAGTACGAATGATATGATGAAGAGTGTAGTAGTGGAAGGATGGAGGCTTTCTAATTCTCAGTTGGGTCGGGTACCAGCACCCGCGGAATTCTTTAAGTACACTCATACCTGGGGTATTAGCCAGTGTTCTTGTACTGATATCTACAAGATACTCCCACAATATGCATACGAAGAGTCCCTCTGGAGACGTACAAGGTACCTGTTGTACTGGTGTATCAGGTAAAAAAAAAACATGGTTACTGAAATGATGTTAATCTGTAAAGTCCCTGGCCTCTCCCACCACCTTTCCCTCTCTGAAATACTTTCCTCTTCTTCCCACTTACTATACCAGCATTGGTGTTGTCTCTAGTAACCTCTCTTCCATTGAACACCATCTGTCTAGTACCTCTCCAGTTACCTTGCTCCTCTCTGAGACCCAGTTGTCTAATGCCGTTCTCGCTCGCCCCATTCTCATATCTAAGTTTAATAACCTCCACACATGATTCCGGTTCAGCGGTGGTGTCTGTGTTTTCCATCGTCCACACACCTGGGTTCAAGAATTAGCAACCTGTATACGTTACTCAGCCATGACCAACCCGGATATAATACACGGAAATTGCAGACCTTATCATGATATCCACCACATCTGGCAAGGTGGTCGACCACCCCACGAGCAGCGATCATATTTTCCCATGACGGTCACTATATCTAGATGGGTGTAGTGATGATGAGTATAGTGACCTAGTCTAGTGAAGATGAAGGTGTAGTGTAGAAAAGTGTATCATAGTGAAGATGTAGTGATGATGAAGGTGTAGTGTAGATTAAGTGTGTAACAAAAGGAAGGCTGTCGTAAGCACATAGTTGTAGTGATGATGAAGTTAGGTTAAAGATATGTGTGTATGTGTGTGTGTGTGTGTGTATATATATATATATATATATATATATATATATATATATATATATATATATATATATATATATATATATATATATGATTAAAGATAATTGTGCAATAAAAATTGCCCCTTTTTTTTGAACCAGATCCATACTGGGATCCAAGTGAGGTTGACGGCCTGTCGAAGTATCCATGATATTTCAGGGTTTTCCTTTTCTTTTGATTATGTCTGATTTTTCCAATGATTCTCGTCGTGATTCGCATAAAGATTCTCTCTCTCTCTCTCTCTCTCTCTCTCTCTCTCTCTCTCTCTCTCTCTCTCTCTCTCTCTCTCTCTCTCTCTCTCTCTCTCTTCACACAGATCCTCCTCAGGTGCCTTTTTTCTTTTTTTTTTCTCTTCTTTTCACACCTTGTTTGTGTAGTTCTGGGTCATCTGGGATTACTACACTCATGTATTTATTTTCTCCTGAATGTATTGTAGGTCAACAGGAAATCATATATTGTAGCTTGCATTCTCGTGTTGTTGTTTTTGTTGTTTGTTTTTTTTTAACTGTCGCTACGTAGAATCTTTAGCACTTATCGAAATTAAAATTCATTTGTTATATGTGAATCCTATCCATCAGCTTGTCTCTGTCAGCTTGGTGTTGTAAACGTTCAGTGTCTCTGTTAGTTTTATCTCCCATCTCTTTTAGCTTTATCTCTCATCTCTTTTAGCTTTATCTCCCATCTCTTTTAGCTTTATCTCTCATCTCTTTTAGCTTTACCTCTCATCTCTCTTTTAGCTTTACCTCTCATCTCTCTTTTAGCTTTACCTCTCATCTCTTTTTTTAGCTTTACCTCCCATCTCTCTTAGCTTTATCTCCCATCTCTTTTAGCTTTATCTCCCATCTCTTTTAGCTTTACCTCTCCTCTCTTAGCTTTACCTCCCATCTCTTTTAGCTGTATCTCCCATCTCTTTTAGCTTTATCTCCCATCTCTTTTAGCTTTACCTCTCCTCTCTTAGCTTTACCTCCCATCTCTTTTAGCTGTATCTCCCATCTCTTTTAGCTTTATCTCCCATCTCTTTTAGCTTTACCTCTCATCTCTTTTACCTTTATCTCCCATCTCTTTTACCTTTATCTCCCATCTCTTTTAGCTTCATTTTTCCCCCATCTCTTTTTAGCTTTATTTCCCATCTTGATGTCGCCTGCGGATTTTGGATATATCACAGCAAAACCCATTACTATCAAGTGGTGGTGATCTATATCACCTATGAACCTGGGAATTAGTCCCGAGAAAGCAGGAAAGGTATAGATGTCAGGATACGTCTGCCCACAGGTGACGAAATGACAAGCAAGAATGTGTAAACACTCCCTGTCCTCGCTCCTCTTCAGCACCACCACCAATACGAACCCCCCTCTGGCTGTGCGATGGCCCTTTCCATATGACTTGACGGTGTGGGGCCAGATGAAGAAGGACCAGGCAATTTTCCTCCCTCCAAGGGTTCGTGCCGTCATGCTTAAGGGTCGTGTACCGTCGGTGTTGAACGATCATCGTACCAACGAGCACAAAGGTCGCGCACCTCGTCGTGCTCAAGGGCTGGCTGCTAGAGTCGTACCATCGAGTTTCCAGGGTCGCACCGTCGTGATCAAGGGGTAGTTGCATCATACTACAGGTCGCACCGTTGTGTTCATGGGGTCAGAAGCCACAAGTGACCTCGCCTGATGACCTTCTGGCATCAAGCTGACCCGTATGCCAGAGGAGGAAGTGGGTTCAATCTTTCATGCGTTTCTCTCTGGCAAATATTGACTGTTTACATTTTCTTTTCCTTTCCCGTTTTCTGAAGTTTGTTGTTCAGCTTATCGTTCAACCTCTGACGCTGCTCATCAAAGTTGCCTCAGTATAACTTTTATAATCGAACAAATGATAAATAATCCTTTCAAGAACAACCATGATACTAGACTGCCACTCCCGGCCACGTACAGTCAGATAAGTGCATAAACCTTTCATGTCTTGAGACACTCTCGTAGAGCACTTACAGAGCCACTTACCTAGATACTCTCGTAAAGCACTTACAGAGCCACTTACCCTAGATACTCTCGTAAAGCACTTACAGAGCCATTTACCTAGATACTCTCGTAAAGCACTTACAGAGCCATTTAACTAGACACTGTCGTAGAGCATTTACAGAGCCACTTACTTCGACACTCTCGTAGAGCACTTACAGAGCCACTTACCTAGACGGTGTTTCCTCTTCGTGAGAGCCGCATTACTCCACGCCAACACCTGGAAGTGAACATTCCTTCATCGCCAATGGTTACCAGTTGAAGTTCTATATCATTTCATGCTCGTGATGAATTGTTACATGTAGGTTCATATCGAGAGACAACCCTGAGATGAATAGTCAAGGGAGGTTACGGATGGTACAGTAGACAGGTTACAGTAACATCGGGTTACAAGAGTGCAAAAGCCAGGTTACAGAACACAGGGTTACAGAAGGACCAAGAGACTCCGGTCTCTACGCATGAAGAACCCGAATGAAATACACGTGTGTTGGAACGCCAGACGTGGCCATGTAAGGCAAGATGGGGGAGTCAGTAACCCTTATTGCTATTCCCTGGGTTGACTGTGTCGACCCACACTCTCTATGTGACCTGGTAGATATACCAGGCAGCCAGGCCCCATGTGACTCATGGCTCGACAGGCAGCAGTAAACCCATGAGATTCATGACTCACCAATGAGCAGGCTGCCCATGGAAGGATTCATGACTCAACACTCATCAAGCGTACCAAATCACCTCTCATGAACTACTCATCATTAAGATCGTCAGGATGAAAGGCGATGTGTTTCGGACGTCCTGGAATTAACGCCTTGAGTGACAGCAGTGATACAGTGTCGACATTGCTCTATCGAGTAGACGTGTCCATCTCCGCGTCTCTTATGAGGATGAGGAGGGGGAAACACTAGGGTCTCATCTTTGTGGCCCTGTGGGACGCCACTGTCGAGGAGACGTGGACGTGGTGGTGATGATGATGGCCCTTCGAAAGCATTTTAGCCTGGCGACGCACAGCCAAGTCTTGGAAAGCCATGGGACGAGGAGGCGTCTCTCACATGATGTGATGAAGAGAGAGAGAGAGAGAGAGAGAGAGAGAGAGAGAGAGAGAGAGAGAGAGAGAGAGAGAGAGAGGAGGGCGCTGTGGTGGCAGGGGTTATGGAGGCAATGGTGGCACTGAATGGTACGAAGGGAGGGATGCACTGCAGTGGTGGCAGGATGGGGAGGCCGGAGCTCTTGATGATGGTGAGGAGGGAAGTGAGCGAGGAGACCTGGGAGGAAGGTGGAGAGTGAGAGGGATAGGTGACGTGCGAGGTGAGAAAGAAGTAAATAGAATAAGAGGATGAGGAGGTGAGAGAGAGGGGGATGGAGGAAGGATATTCTAGCAGAGAGTGTGAGAGAGTGTGAGAGAGGTGTTAGTATATACAGAGAATACTGCACTGGGAGCAACACATGGGCATTGTAAAGAAACAGGAGTGACGCCATTGAATTCAAATGGGTATCGAAAAGGCAATCAGGGACCGAATATATGAGGTGGGACAAAAAGAAGGATGAGACATAGATGCTAACACAGAGGAGGAGGAGTGAGAAGTGGAGGAGGAGGAGGAGGAGGAAGGGAAGAGGAAGATGAGAAATAAAGTCAAAATTATTTCGGACGAGAGAGAGGGTTTTATATATGTAAATATTGACGACACAATTGATAAACTTTAAATATAGAAGTTCCAGCGAGCTGGGTATACAGTGAAGCATAGAGATAGAAGTGTTATTGGAAATACATGAGAGAGTGTGCTGAGTATAGAGGATAGAATGCGTCTATGTTAGGGTCATAGTTGTGTATAGGACGTGGCTTTATTACGCTACAGTATGTCAGTATAGTTACAAACAGGGATGGATTATAGGCCATAGATATATATACACTCGTATATGAAATACAAGTGCAACAAGTAAATTAAATACACGTTATACAGAAGAATGGTGTATAAAGCAATGCTAATAAAGAGGCTGAAAGAATATATGAAAAGTTACATAGTCCCTTGCAGTGGGAGGTACTGACTGCTACACAAATAGTAAGTGGCTGAAGGTATAAACAAAGAATTCAGATGTTGACTACGAAGCGAAGTGGGACTGGGTGATATTGTGGCGGTCACGGAATGGATGGAACGGGGCTGAAAATGGACAGCGGGAGGGTCAGCATGAAGGGTGAAGGAGAGGGAGGGAGGAAACTGAGGGAGGGGAGAAGTAGCTAAGATGAAGGGAGGGAGAAAGAGAGGAGATGAAGGTTGAGAGAGTTCTAGAAGGGTGATGAGAGGGCTGGAGAAACCACGAGGAGGGTCTATGTTGGATAGTGCCAGCGTTGGCCAGAGGCAATGTTGGACAGAGCCAGTGTTAGGTAATGCCAGCGTTGGACAGAGCCAGTATTGGACAGAGCCAGTGTTAGGTAGTGCCAGCGTTGGACAGAGCTAGCATTGGACAGAGCCAGTGTTGGATAGTGCCAGTTTTGGACAGAGCCAGTGTCAGGTAGTGCTAGTGTTGGACAGAGCCAGCGTTGGACAGAGCCAGTGCTACGTGTAACGACCATGGACCAGAGGTGTGCACATACCAGGTTGGCTTGAGACATACGTAAATTAGACAGGAGGAAAAGAGAGAGCTATAGATACCCATGAAGCCATAAACCATAAGACATGAGACACCATTGGATAAATAGACTCATAAATGAGTGAGGATTGACGACATCCACAGGATCATTATGAAATATGAGGCCAGTAGGGGAAAAAGAAATAACAAGTGAGTGAGACCCGAAAAAGATATACCACCTGGCTGTACAAGGGTAAGGGTGACGTGCACGAAGGGTGGGAGGTGTGTCAGAAGTGCCAGAGGGGTTTCATGGGTGTGGGGCACTAGGAGTGCTAGGTGCTAGGAGTGTGGGAAGGGTGTCAGGAGTGAGAGGGGGTGAGTGTCTCAAGTGTGGGAGGCGTGCTAGGAATGTGGGAGAGGTTCCACGGGGTGTAGGTGGTGAGCTAGAAGTGTGGATGGGTTGCGAGGAGTGTGGGAGGAGAGCTAGAGGTGTAGGTGGGTTGCCAGGAGTGTAGGTGGGTTGCCAGGAGTGTAGGTGGGTTGCCAGGAGTGTATGTGGGTTGCCAGGAGTGTAGGTGGGTTGCGAGAAGTGTAGATGGGGTGCCAGTAGGCGTAGGTGGGTTGCCAGTAGTGTGACCGGGGTGCCTTGAATGAGGGACCAGTCCGACCTGACCCTCCCCCTGGCCTCTGGCTGTCCTCTCTGACCTCCACCAGACCTCCCCCTCTCCCCACCCCTGCGGCCTCTCAACCCCATAGCTCTACCAACCGTACCTCACCAGTCTCCTTGTGACCTAACCTCACTTCACCTTTTGACCTTCCTTGACCTCTCTCTCTCTCTCTCTCTCTCTCTCTCTCTCTCTCTCTCTCTCTCTCTCTCTCTCTCTCTCTCTCTCTCTCTCTCTCTCTCTCTCTTTCACTTCCTCCTGACGTCGTAACGTGTACTTGACCTTCCGAAATTCCAAAATGAATTCATGAGGATAAGGAAAGTGTCTGTGTGAAAGTTCAAAGATCATCGCCCGTGTAGAAATTGATAGTAACATTAACTCCTGTTTTTCGTACGCTTCGTGATGAATCTTGGAGTCTGCAGTGATGTGGCGCGTCACACATAGAGACTTTCATACTGACCTCTGTCCCCTGACCTCTGACTCCTGACCTCTGACCCCTGACATCTGTCCCCTGATCTCTGACTCCTGACCCCTTGACCCCTGACCCCTTGACCCCTGACCTCTGATCCCTGACTCCTGACTGTGATTCAGATGTTCCAACTTTGTGTGGTTCTTGTGGTGACAAAAATCAGGGTTTAATGACCATATCTACTCCAGCCCTGTGGAGCCCAAGGCCCAAATAGACATCTTCCTTTATGGCCTAATCATAATTCAGTCTTAATATAATCATAATATAATCTTAATATAATCATAATATAATCTTAATAATCATAATATAATCTTAATATAATCATAATATAATCTTCTGACCTGGCTTATCAGGCCCTAACTTCGAACCCTCAGATTAAATGGTAATTTACTTTTTTTTACATCTTTCAGACGTGAGTTTTTCAACCTACAAGGCCCTCTGATTATTTCCATTTCTCTTGTGTCAGACGGAGGGTTATAATAGCCTGTTTATGTGGCTGTAACCCCTAGAGCTCTTGGTTATAGGCGTCCACTGGACAACAGTGACTGTCTCTGGCCATCATTTTGAGCATCGGCCTTCGAATCCCAGCGTTATATAGTTGATCTCCCCTCGTCTTTACCAGGGAATATGTTTTAGGTTTGGATCATCCATCCAAACCTCTAAGCTTACTTCAGTCTTATATCATGATAGATTCAGTGTCGTCGACCCGTCATACTCCCACTCCTCTTCTCGATTGATTCATATTTCATCCAGGCGTCGACTCAAACAGTTTCCCCTCTGATTTATTGAAGCTTCAGTGTCGTCTCGAACTCATCTTACTTAAAAGGTTCATCTTGAGTGGCCCAGACGGAGCTTCAGTCGACCCGTCAACAATATGTTAACCGTAGGTCGAAATCGTCCAGGTTTCCAGTTCCTCTCATGGAAAGTGAAAATCTACAGACATATACTTCTCCTTCACGTTAGGGAGCCTTCACCTTGCCTTTACTGTGGTCGATGCACTTAACACTTACTTAACAGCGCTTCGCCAGATGTGAGATGTTGCAAGACACCCTATACGTGGTTAGCATATGACGTAGATCGTACCTCATCTATTTCTGCGTGTTCATCAGGCTGAAACCACACATACAACTTCTAAGACTTGTGTATGCTGTTTGCGTTCTCAGTTTACTTCATTCATCCGCTACTCTGTGGTGTAGTGATTAGCGTTGGTGATTGTGGTTCCTTCATTCATAGGCCGTCTGAAGTCAAGCTGGCATAGGTTCGAATCTTAGACGCGACAGTCTGTCCACAGTCAACCCAACTGTTCATCCTTCCATGGGAAAACGGTCGATAAATTGGGTACCTGGCTTAGACACGGGTATATATACTTTCCTTGTCTCTGCTTTTTCCGTGTTTATTAACCTCTTTGTATTCGAATCAGGGCCCCGGCCTGGCAGTCGACTTTCGCCCATGACTGGGGCCTCCAGCGTACTTTCCTTGACAATGTGTGTGAAGATGAGATCTTGGGAAAATATTCCTACCTACACTCCTAGAACCTGTGTAGCGATAGTCTCTCTCTCTCTCTCTCTCTCTCTCTCTCTCTCTCTCTCTCTCTCTCTCTCTCTCTCTCTCTCTCTCTCTCTCTCTCTCTCTCCATTATCAGCACTGCACCACCTGTGGAAGAGCGTGTCTCCCCGCTTCTTCGTGGACCATTGTGATCGTCCTTTCACCTGTTATTCTTGTCCCTTTCCTCCGAAGGATTATGGGTTATCAGTCCTTCCCCCGCAGTTCCTCCTCCAGTGATGTGTTGTCTGACTGGTCCATCCACCAACGTTTCCTGACACATAAACATCTGCGTTATCAAGAAAGCGAGTCTCTTCCTTCCTTCCTTCCTTCTTCCTTCCTTCCTCGTCTTCTCTTTCCCTGCCCGTTATCACTTCTCCGTTGTCATGCATCCCTCTCTCTCGACAGATTAGATCACATCTCATCCGCCCAGTTAGTTTTCTCTGCTTCCACGAACTCGTCCGTCGTTCTCTGGTAACAACACTGACAATGTTATGATTATCAGGAGTACTGCCCGGGTTCGACACCAGGGACGCCGCCTTCTTCAGTAAGACGAACAGTCCCAGTCAGAGATGAGTGAGTCCTCGTCTACAGGAGGGAACTGTGGCACCATTTTTTCACAGGCGGTCTGATAGTTTTACGGAGTGACGCCTCGGCAGACTGGGGCACTACGCGTTTTGGTTGGCTCCTACTCGGTGTGTCAACACGTGCGTGTTGGTCAAAAACGCAGCTCACGTGAAGCGGGTCCGTCCCCTCTTCGTAAGCGCTTCTCACAACGTCTTAGTCATAATATACCATGTCAACGTACGCAGTATACCTAACAAATTCTGCGAGTCAGAGACAAATACATTGGATGAAAATTATATGATTAGTATATGTGAATCTTGGCCAGATAATCAGACACTGCGATTTCCTAACTTGAATACCCAATTCCAGTGGACGCTAATGAATATTCAAAGGTCGTAGGTGAGTACTTTTGTAGTCAAGGCTCGTACCGTCGTACTCATGGGGTCAGATGAGGATTGTACACTAACCTGGGAACGTTATAAAACAACTTCTTGCAATGATCAAGTCATACTTTGTCTTCTACACAACCCTCACTCACCTGACATGTCTGGTTCTACTATTTCGTCCCTTTATGTCTTCTTCAGTCGTAGTTCCCTGTAACTATTTCCCCTCTTTGTCCCGTCTATTCTAAGCTGTCTCCATCTTTACCACGGAACGTTCACCTGAGTTGTATTTCATTAAGCCGTATGTCTAACCCCTGCTGTGCATCTGGCCCAGGTTTCCACTGCACATTCTTCTCTTTTCTCGAGCGGTCCATTCATCAAGCCGTGCATCATCCACAAACACACCCGCCACGTAATTCAGATCCTACTGGCAATTACGTGAATCACACAGACCAAGCACAACAGTGACTGGGAAGCTCGTGTTCGCATTAGCACCGGCCTGTGCTTGAAGGAGAGTTGGTCTTAGCACGAGTGTGGCTCCGTCTTGTGGATGTGTTTATGATCACCTGTTTTTGTACTGGATGGGAAGAGAGTCTTACACTCGGGTGTGTGTGTGTGTGTGTGTGTGTGTGTGTGTGTGTGTGTGTGTGTGTGTGTGTTTCCCCACGACCACTGTGAGCTGGTGACGTGTATAGCACCATGTAAGGCCAGGTAGTGATAATATAATTATACTGTCCTGGGCCACAACCACATGCCAACTCTCCGTCATTTCCATACGCCCGTGTTGGTGGTAATACAGTTATCATAACAGTATCTGATATCGTAATTAGCAAAGCATAACTGATAAGATGTCGTGTGTGTGTGTGTGTGTGTGTGTGTGTGTGTGTGTGTGTGTGTGTGTGTGTGTAGATAAATCTTAGCATTCAGATGAGGCAGATGATTCTGCTGGAGCCCGACTATCATAAGACGTCTGTATTTTATATGTTCATCATAATCATGACTTTTTCCCTTTCTATAAACTACCTCTGGTGCTCGTATAACTGTAACTACCTCTGGTGCTCGTATAACTGTAACTACCTCTGGTGCTCGTATAACTGTAACTACCTCTGGTGCTCGTATAACTGTAACTACCTCTGGTGCTCGTATAACTGTAACTACCTCTGGTGCTCGTATAACTGTAACTACCTCTGGTGCTCGTATAAGTGAAACGACTGTTTATATTACTCATTTAGGTTCTTTCAGTAAGATATGGATATAAGGGACTATCTTTCATATATGGTATTCAGTTTAATGGACCTACGTGATGTAGCGGTTAGAGTTCCTGACCGTGAGGCATTCACGGGCCGCCCAGGGTCGAGCGCATAGGTTCGAGTCCTGGTTGCGGCAGTCGGTCCACAGTCAATCCAGCTGTTCATCCTCCTCAAGGGGATTGGTCAATAAAATTGGTACCTGCCTTGCGCTGCGGTATATATATATATATATATATATATATATATATATATATATATATATATATATATATATATATATATATATATATATATATTGCTAATGAGATGGCCTTGACAAGGATATTAACTTGTCCATGCCGTAACATCAAACATAAAAAAAAGCTTCTCACATGAAAAGAAAACGAAAAATCATGGTTGTGTGAAGGCTTTATCAACCAGTTTAGACAGGCACTTCACTTCTCGCTTCAATAAAACCGACCAAAACCATGTGACTCTGCTCACTTGCTCCTCCCACCTCTGGTGCAGCGGCGATGGTGAGCTACACAGACGCGTCCCATCACTCCCCAGTCTCGTCCGACAAATCAGCTGGACTACCAGCGGTCCAGCCTCCTACCTGCCAGGTGTGTACAACAAGGAAGGGACATGTTAGTGTGGTAGCGGTCCATCTCTTGTAGACTGACTCACAGCCTGGGGATGGCCAGTGTCTGGTGGTCAAGATGATAGCGAATTATTTGATGATTTTGTGAGTAATTGTAGCCAGTGTACCAAAGGCAGGTACCGGAAGTACGGTAAAGTATCTTCGAACACGGGTTCTCAGAAGTATGGTACAGTACCAAAGTATGGTACAGTACCAAAGCAAAACGCTAGGATGAGCCTTACAGAAGTTCTGTAATTATGAATCTTATTTCAGAAAGGAACACGATTCAGAAACTTGTAGCCTAGCCACTAGAGACGTATTCCAGAAAGTACTGTAATGAGTGGTATAACTTCATAAAAAGCCAAACACTTTGGTTCTTGCTAGCCAAAGTGGAGGTCAGTCAACGTGATCCAAGTTCTGCGTAGGATATAACTAAACTTCTTATCACAGACAGAGCCTTATCAAAGCCTCTTACACTATATACTCATACGTGATAAGGGTACTAATTGTTCAACTGGACTGGCCAAAGCAGTCATATTAGCCTTACTGCCATTATGTCTTTCTCTCGTTGTTCAACACAAGTACACACAGTTAAGATCAGCGCATCGTAAGACCTCAGAGAGAGAGACATCATCACCAGGTACGACGCTGTGTTACACCACACGTATTGATGACAGTAGAAGTGGGTGTCAGTCATCCTCCGTCCCCCATTCTGCAGTGATTCCATAAAAGCGTAGAACATTTTCTGAGATGGAAACTATAAAAGTGTTTCCCGTATGTAGTGAGAGAGAGAGAGAGAGAGAGAGAGAGAGAGAGAGAGAGAGAGAGAGAGAGAGAGAGAGAGAGAGAGAGAGAGAGAGAGAGAGAGAAACTCCATTTTATTTGTTACACGATCAGTCTGCATCCATCATCGCCCGTGCACTCCGCGAACATGTGAGGGAGTATAACACGTGGCCAGCTCGTGCACTCTCCCCCAGGCCATTCACTTCGTAATCGAATGCCATTGTGGGTTTAAAAGGGAGTAAAAATCCAGCCAGATTGCATCCTACAACTTCACTGACGACATCTATAGAGCGCTGAAAACGGTCGGAAATTCGTTTTCCCTGTATATCTGGTCCTCGCAGAAATGCGATTGATACCATTTCTGATTAAATATTCTACAAAACCTTGAATATTCTGGTATTCGCCGTGCGCTGGACGCCACTTTAACCAATTATTCAAGTAGACGTCAACACTTCGTCACCGTAATGTTCCCGTAGACGTATTAAGATCCTCGCAATAAGCTAGGCTTTGTCTCTTTGCCGGCGACACGACTCTGTTTTAATCTTTTAACGTTTCCTTCCTCATTTCAGTGTTCAGTCGGACACATTCTATTCCTGGTTGTCTTAAACTCTTTTTATAAAGACATTTCTCGTGGTATTTCATAGAAGGCCTGACCGTACACCCGACAATTCGTAAAGTTTCCTCTGCAGGACAACACAGATGATGTAATCAACACCAGACACAAGACTCTTGGGCCCGACACATCCACACGTACTAAAACCTCCAGGAAATAGTGAAGGTACGTAGGATACTCTCTCGTGCTCATAACATGCCAGTCCAGGCGTATCGCTATACACAACCCTCCTCCTCATCATCATCCTATCAACTGCATTACATGCATTCAGATTAAGTTATAATGACCCACGAATGATTGATTCAATTGCAGGATTTCCCGTTTCTAGTTCACTCACTGTCTAAAACACTGGGTTTTTTCGTACACCGTATCATTAACTTTCCGCTATCCACCTCTCTCTGTGTTCATCAACAGCCCAGCGCTAGACGACCCGACTACCCACACAAGACGATGTCAACACCACCAGATCACAAGTAGGGTTGCAAGAGATGTCGTTGGCGGAACAGCGTAGACTCCGCCCGAAAACCACCCAAGACACACGGAGCCGTTGCATACCACCAGGCTCTGCCTGTCTATCGTGTGCTCAAGGACACTAGATCAATATTCACTTTAATTCCTGCCTGCAAGAAGCGTATCCTTGAGTGCTGCTGTCTCAACAAAACTCCACAGCGTCACCCTGCGTCTTCGTGTTGTGCAGCAGCAGTGCGCCATCATGATGTCATCATACACCCGTCATCTCCTCAGTGTTGCCTTTTGAAACTCGCCTGTGCTAGTTTTTGTTCGGGGTGACTCCCTTCATCCAAGCGTTTTCAAAACACTTGTCCACTTGTCTGGTTAAGTAGGATTATTTCAGATGACTTGACTGTAATACTGGAACTCTGTGTGTGTGTGTGTGTGTGTGTGTGTGTGTGTGTGTGTGTGTGTGTGTGTGAGGTGGAGGATCATCATACATAGAGTTCTAGACCATACATGGATGTTGTAAGCTTGTAGAGTTATTTCCATACATTTACGTCAGAGATTTGTAATCCCACAGGTCATAACATAAGGCTAATTACTGTTTAGCTGGACCACTTTTTTTTTTTTTTGCTGTTTTTGATATTGATGGCGAGTAGCAATATTAATCTTTTTGTTATCATACTTCTTTTTCTAGTAGTTGTAACACAGCTATCATTATCAATTATTATTATTATTATTACTATTATTGTTATCATTACTATTACTATTAGTAGTAGTAGTATTAGTATCATTAGTTATTATTATTATTATCATTATTATTATCATTATTATTATTATTATTATTATTATTATTATTATTATTATTATTATTATTATATTATTATAATCATTATTGTTATTATTATTATTATTATCATAATTATTATTATTATTATTATTATTATTATTATTATTATTATTATTATTATTATTATATTATTATAATCATTATTGTTATTATTATTATTATTATCATAATTATTATTATTATTATTATTTTTTTTTCTTTTTTTTGTCGCTGTCTCCCGCGTTTGCGAGGTAGCGCAAGGAAACAGACGAAAGAAATGGCCCAACCCACCCCCATACACATGTATATACATACGTCCACACACGCAAATATACATACCTACACAGCTTATCATTATCATTATTATTATTATTATTATTATTATTATTATTATTATTATTATTATTATTATTATTATCATTACTATTTAATAACATTTCTCCGATGCTCAACGTATTGGCCTTAACCAGATCCCAACTTACTGTCCCCAATGCACTTTGATCAGGTCCTGCACGACAGCTTTGTACCAGCTTGCAAGCTGGAGGCCAGCGGTGGTGAGTGTCACACAGCTGGTCCTTAGTGTCAGGTGAGCCAGGCAAGCCACAGAGGCTCGGGCCGTCAGCCACGACCACTGGTGTCAGCCTGGTGTAGGAGGGAGGAGGTAGGGTGTTCAGAAGCTGACATCATTGGCCTTAGACCACGTATTCCATGACTTGTGGTTTTTTTCCCAGAGTTGAGCATCGGCGTGACGCTCCGTCCAGGTCTGACTTTGAAGGTTTTTATGACTTATGTGTTTGTGTTGGGCAACCTCCTTCTGTTTTCGTGGATGTAATGTTTACATCAGTGCGTCCTGGAGCAGTCCACCTTCATCGTGGATGATATCTCTGTCTTCATGACCTCCATCTGTCCGTTGCTCGAACACGCAGGTGTCCGTAACATCTCTCCGTCCGTCCGTCCGTACGTCCGTCCGTTCGAGGCTCAGCGATTTTACTACACACATCAGTACGGCGTCTAGCGTCAATCTCGGAAGATAACTTAAGAGCCTGATGCACATATTTTCAGAATATAAGAAAGTGTGAAAAATTAAGTAAATGGCCAATTTCTATGACTAGCATTAGTGTAGGTTCGTTGTAAGTGATGGTATCCGTTGGTGAGGACGCATATACAGCTGTGTACCGTTGGGGAATGCGTGGGTAAACTGCACCCTCTGGTGGCTGTGTTAACACGTTGTCATATGACTATTCAGTAAGTCTGATCAGGTCTGAGCCATAGTACTGGGAACGAGTACTTTCAATTGTCACCTGGGGCGTCCTGGCCGTCTGAGACCACGACTCAGAAGTTATAAGATCACAGCAAACGTCTGGTGTCCATTACTGGAGGAATAACCCTTCTGTGTGTGTGTGTGTGTGTGTGTGTGTGTGTGTGTGTGTGTGTGTGTGTGTGTGTGTGTGTGCACTGCAGTGTGGATGTTACTGGCCCAGTCTGTGTAACTCTGTAACACAGCAAGAGCGTGTGGTTGTAACCCTGCTGCCCTCAGTGTTCCAGCAAGCTCTCCAGACACGAGGCCTCACCGTCGCCACTCTCCTCCTCCTCTTCCTCATCCTTCTCCTCCTCCATGCCACCGCTGCCGTCCCCACACATACAGTGTGCACCTCGTGTCATCACCTGTTGCTACACGTGTGCGAGGGAGGGAGGGAAGGAGGGAGGGGAACGCTGCTGGTGAGGTCGTCTTAGGCAGTCACGGCTCCAGCAGAGGCGGCTGAGGGTCTCGTGATGTGTGGCTTCGCCCTGCCACCTGTGCTGTGGGGTGATATCATCGTGTCATCTGAGACTTCGATGTGAATTCAGAAAGTCTTACAGAAGACTGTGTGTTATTTTGAGAACTGACCAGATTGTGCACTACATGCACTACATGGTGCACTACATGGTGCACTACATGGTGTATGTAGTGCTAGTAGTAGTAGTAGTGGTGGTAGTAGTAGTAGCACCACTAGTAGCAGCAATGGTAGTCGTAGTAGTTGTAGTGGTGGTGATAGTGACAGTGGTAGCAGTAGCATCAGCAGTAGTAGTAGTAGTAGTAGTGGTAGTAGTAGTAGCACTAGTAGCAGCAATGGTAGTCGTAGTAGTTGTAGTGGTGGTGATAGTGACAGTGGTAGCAGTAGCATCAGCAGTAGTAGTAGTAGTAGTAGTACCAGTAATAGTAGTAGTAGTGGTAGTGGTAGTAGTGGTATCGGTAGTAGCAGTAGTGGTAGTGGTAGTAGTAGTAGTAATAGTAGTAACTTGTTATAGTGACGTTGGTGGTGGTTGAGGTGACAAGCGGCATTTTTTAAAATGATCTCAAATTCTTGAAGGCCGCGCGTCTCCCACTATGTCTTTTCCAACATGGTGGCGAACACCGCCTCTGGATCTCCGGCTGTGTTAACATGTTCAGCTGCCCAGGAGGAATTCCTTCACCTCAAAACCTTAATAGTTTTTCTCTGTGTGCAGTTGTTTGATCAAGTAATGAAAGGGTAAGAGAGATGTGTGGTAATAAAAAAAAGTGGTTGAGAGAGCAGAAGAGGGTGTGTTGAAATGGTTTGGTCACATGGAGAGAATGAGTGAGGAAAGATTAACAAAGAAGATATACGTGTCAGATGTGGAGGGACCGAGGTGAAGTGGGAGACCAAATTGGAGGTGGAAGGATGGAGAAAAAGATTTTGAGCGATCGAGGCCTGAAGATGCAGGATGGTGAAAAGCGTGCAAGGAATAGAGTGAATCGGAACGATGTGGTATACTGGGGTCGACGTGCTGTCAGTGGATTGAACCAGGGCATGTGAAGCGTCTGGGGTAACCATGGAAAGTTTTGTGGGGCCTTGATGTGGAAAGGGAGCTGTGGTTTCGGTGCATTACACATGACAGCTATAGACTGAGTGTGAATGAATGTGGCCTTTGTTGTCTATTCCAAGCGCTACCTCGTGCGCACACGGGGGGAGGAGGGGGTGCCATTTCATGTGTGGCGGGGTGGCGGCGGGAATGGATGAAGGCAGCATGTATGAATATGTACATGTGCATATATGTATATGTCTGTGTATGTATATGTATGTATACGTTGAAATGTATAGGTATGCATATGTACGTGTGTGGGCGTTTTATGTATATACATGTGTATGTGAGTGGGTTGGGCCATTCTTTCGTCTGTTTCCTTGCGCTACCTCGCTAACGCGGGAGACAGCGACAAAGTATAATAGATATATAAAGAATGTATATATATATATATATATATATATATATATATATATATATATATATATATATATATATATATATATATATATATAGATAGATAGATAGATAGATAGATAGATAGATAGATAGAGTTCATATCTACGTTATCTCTTTTTTCCACAGCTTTGCACAGCTCTCGTGTTTTGTAAGTGTAGAGAAAATAACACCCTAGACTCGCTGAGGTAAAATCCCATCTTACCGTCAATTAGTAAATTACTCCATCACTTCATGGTTGACGCTAGCAAATAGATACGGTTTTCGTAAAGTGAAATGCTCTACAGCGAAAGCCAATGCATAGAATTGGTTTTCAGCCATAAAGTAATTCATGTAACAACCAAAACCAAAAATTTAAGTGGAGAGAGGATATATCGACTTAAGAAACAAATTAAGTAAGGAATACTATAAATTCAGGGCGAGAATATCATGCACACTTAATCTTCAGGATTCCTACTGGAAAGTAAGCAATATATTAGATTAAAAAAGGAAGAGTTAGATGCGTAGGTCATATATTCTTGAACAGCTGGAAGTCTTCAGATACTGTCTGACACAGTGAGATTGATGACGAAGGTAGCTATCCCAGCTGGCGCCAGAGGAGAGATTAACAGTCAGGAAAGACTGAAGAAGGTGTACCATGGGAGCCTTTACGCGTGGGTTGAGGATGATGCAGGGGTTACCTCAGGGTTCACTGCTGGCACCGACGCTGTTTCTGATCGATGTAAACGTCTGGTCGGACGAGACTGAATCTTACCTGAATATGTTAAATGGTTTTGCCAATGCTCTCCCGAGAGCTGAAGCCAGGTTCCCGAGAATGGTAAGCCGACACCGTAACCACCAGATCGCCAGTGGGCTAAAACTTATTAGATCTCTGTGACTGTTGTGGTGGTCAAGCGATTACGCCGTCCACCTGTCGCTCTCCTTAACCCAGGTTCAGCTCTCTGGCGAGCAGTGGTGAAATCATTTACGATTATTTACATGTGAACATTACATGCTCTGATTTCTTTATTTCATGGTTAATCACCGTTACCCGCGTTAGCATGGTAGCGCCACGAATAGATGAAGGAATGCCACACCCGCTCACATCCGTTCTCTCGTTGTCATGTGTAATGCACCGAAGCCACAGCTCCAGGCCTCACAGATCTTTCCTCCATGGTTTACTCCGAACGCTTCACGTGTCCTGGTTTAGTCCATTCAAAGCACGTCTACCCCAGTATACTAAGTCGTTCCAATTCACTCTATTCCGTGCATGCCTTTCACTCTCTTGCATATTCAGGCCACGATCGTTCAAAATTTGGTCGTCCCGTTCTCCTTGTTCTCTCCACTTCTGTCACTTATTTCCTCTTAGTAAACCTTTCTTCATTCATCCTCTCCATATATGCAGACCATTTCAACACACCCTCTTCTGGTCTCTCAACCACACTCTTACCTCACACCTCTCTTACGATTCAATTACTTTCTCGATCAAACCACCTCACACCACATATTGTCCTCAGACATTTCATTTCCAGCTTATCCACCTTCCTCCGTACAATTTCATCTATAACCCATACCTAGCATCCGTGGGGACTAATATTCCTTCAAAGATACCTATTTTTGCCCTCCCAGATAACGTTCTCTCTTTCTACACATTCTTCATCGCTTCCAGAACCTTCGCCCCCTACCCCAGTCTATGACTCGCTTCCACTTCCATGGTTCCATCCACTGCTAAGTCCACTCCCAGATACCTAAAACACTTAACTTCCTCCAATTTTCACCATCCATACTCATACCCCAGGTGATGTGTCCCATAATATTTCGAATATTTCAGCCCTGGTAAGCCTAATAACCTTGCTTTGATTCACATTCGTTCTCTATTTTCTCCTTTCACACACTCATCCAAACTTAGTCACCAACTTCTGCAGTTCCTCACTCAGATCAACCACCAGTGCTGTATCATCGGCGAACAACAACTGATTCACTCAGATCTAAGGCCCTCTTATCCCCAACAGACTGCATACTCGCCCCTTTCTTCAAAACTCTTGCATCTACCTCCTTCGCCACCCCTACGTAAACAAATTGAACAACCATGATGACATCACACACATCTGCAGCAGACCAGCCTTCACTTGGAACCATACGCTCTCCTCTCTTCCTACTCGTGCATATGCCTTATTCCTTGACAAACTTTCCACTGCTTCTAACAGTTTACCTCCCACACCATATATTCTTTAGACCTTCCACAAGGCATCTCTAACAACCCTACCTTATGCTTTCTCCAGATCCATTGAAATCTATCAGTTTCTCTTAGCATTTCTCACACATTCTTTAAAGCAAGCACCTGATCCAAACATCCTCTTCCACTTCTGAAATCACATTGCTGCTCCTTAGTTTGATGCTCTGTACATTCCTTCACCCCTCTCAGTCAGTACCCTCCCATACAACCCATCAGAAATACTCAACAAACTTATACTTCTGTAGCTTGAACACTCACCTTTATCCCCTTTGCCTTTATACAGTGGCACTATACATGCATTCCACCAATCTTCAGGCACTTTACCATGATCCATACATACATTGAATATCTTTACCAAACAATCAACATCACAGTCACCGCCTTTATGAATAAATTCAACAGCAATACGATCCACTTCAGCTGCCTTGCCACATTTCATCTTACGCAAGGCTTTCATAAACTCTTTTCTCTTCACCAAATCACTCTAAGACTCTCTCACTTCACATACCATGCCGACTAAAACACCCTACATCTGCCACTGTATCATCAAACGCATCTAACAATCCTTCAAGATACTCACTCCATCTCCTCACTTCATCACTATCTGTTATTACTTTCCCCCTTGCCCTCTTCACCGATGTTCCCATTGTTCTCTTGTTTTTTGCATTTTATCAGACTAGTTCCAAATCATATTATTCTCCCTAAAGTTTAATAATACTCTTTCACCCAACTCTCATTTGCCCTCTTTTTAACCCCTGCACCTTCCTGTTGACCTCCTGCCGCTTTCTCTTATACAAATCCTAGTCATTTGCACTTCTTCCCTGTTAGTACCGCCCAAACGCCTCTCTTATCTTTTTCACTATCAACTTTGCTTCTTCATCCCATCACTCACTATTCTTTCTAGTCTGCCCACCTTCAACCCTTCGCATCCGCATGCATCTCTTGCATATGCCAGCACTGCTTCCCCAAATACCTTCCATTCCTCACCCACTCCTCCTGCTTCATTTACTTTCACATTTGCTATTCTAAACTCAATCCCTCCTGGTATTTCTTCGCACAAGTCTCTTTCCAGGTTCACTCACGCTACGACTCTCTTCTCACCGACATAGTTTCCTCTTTTCCGACAACCTCTACAAACGTTCACCCTTGCCTCCACAAGAGTGTTCGGACATCCCACCAGCTACCCCTCTCAGCACAATAACATCCAAAAGTCTCTTTAAAACGCTTATCGACTGACATGTAATCCACCAACGCCCGTTGACCATGTCTCCTACTCACTTACGTAAACTTGTGTATCTCCCTCTTTTTTAACCAGGTATTCCCAATCACTAGTTCTTTTTCAGCACTCGACTCCACAAGCTGTTCACCGTTTACATTCATGATACTGAATACCCCATCCTCCAAAGTCATTCTCTCATTACTCACCTTCGCATTAGATAACCCATCACTAACGCCTGGCCTCTTACATCAAAACTGCTGACACACGCATTCACCAATTCCTGAACACTTGCCTCTCATGATCTTTCTTCTCATGGTCTGGTGTATTAGCACTAATAACCATCCATCTCTAGCAATCCACTTTCATTTTTACTTCCTTACAACCTGTCTTGCACTCCCACAACTCTGTTTCAGTAGTAGTGCTACTCCTTCCTTGGCTCTTGTCCTCTCACCAACTCCCAGACTTTACTCATAAGACATTTCCTAACCATTCTTCCCTTTTACCCTTGAGCTTTATCTCACTCAGAGCCAGATCATCCAGGGTTCTTTCTTTCAACATACTACCTGGCTCTCATTTCGTCTCATCTTGGTAACATCCAAACACATTCAGATACCCCAGCATGAGTCTTTGAGGAGGATGAGCACTCCCCGCTTGGCTCCTTCTGTTTCTTCTTTTAGATATTGAAGTACAAGAATTGGCTTTCGAGCCCCTGATCCCGCTCCTTTAAGTCGCCTTCTACGACACGCAGGGAGTACGGAGGTAGAATTCTTTCTCCCCTACCCTAACGATATATGTATAGCTGAATATGTTTGCTTATGAGGCCAATACCACACGAGTATTTGGGAGTAATTGGGAAAGTCAAAACCTGCAAAGAAACATGGGTAAAACAACACAGTACTCAGACATATAGTGAACCACGTTCAAGTGTATACCGTAAAGCAGTGATAACGGAACAGGGAATACAATGAAGAAGGAATTCGAGTATCATTGTGAGCGAAGCAGGTCGTAGGAACGGTGCGGTGAAAGGTACCTGAGAGGCGACATCACACTGAATATTTCACGAGAAAAAGCAAGCGAGAAGGATTTTGACTCATTCAGAGAGTTATGCCTTGGCCAGTGTTATGATGGACAATGACATTTGAAGAACGGTGAGTGTACGACTTACGTATGTATGTACGTCCCATGTTGGAATGTGCCTTCTCATCAGTTCGATTTCCTCACTTTAGGAATCATTTAGAGTTGCTGGAGAAGGTCGGCAGGAATGCAGCAAGAATGATACCGGAATTAGGTTCAATGCCTTACGAAGATGGGAGAGCATCCTTTCATATCCTCATACTGGAAAATAAAAGAAGGTGGTGAACGATAGATTTCATGTATATGACGATATTAACTTAAACACACACACACACACACACACACACACACACACACACACACACACACACACACACACACACACACACCAATATCTTCCTCAAACTCACTGTAAGATATAAATGTTTTTTTGGCGTCATGTTTGATAAGCGGCCATGGAAGTATGTGTTGTTGTCTCCTTCGGTCCGAGGAAGGTTGGGGCAGGCGCTGACCTGCTGAGGGAGGGTGAGAGGAGGTGAGGGAGGGTGAGAGGAGGTGAGGGAGGGTGAGAGGAGGTGAGGGAGGGTGAGAGGTGGTGAGGGAGGGTGAGAGGTGGTGAGGGAGGGTGAGAGATGGTGAGGGTGGGTGAGAGGTGCTGAGGAAGGGTGAGAGGTGGTGAGGGAGGGTGAGAGGAGGTGAGGGAGGGTGAGAGATGGTGAGGGTGGGTGAGAGGTGCTGAGGAAGGGTGAGAGGTGGTGAGGGAGGGTGAGAGGTGGTGAGGGAGGGTGAGAGGTGGTGAGGGAGGGTGAGAGGTGGTGAGGGAGGGTGAGAGGAGGTGAGGGAGGGTGAGAGGTGCTGAGGAAGGGTGAGAGGTGGTGAGGGAGGGTGAGAGGTGCTGAGGGTGGGAAAGAAAGTACTTACTTACGAATACTCACGACAAGATTAAGCCATGAGACAATGCTAGCGCGTAATGCTCACCGCAGGAAAGTCTCAAGTTACGAAGAACGACGTCGTGTGCAGTAGTTACGTGTTGTCAAGTGTTATGTGTGAGATGGAGAGATTGTGTGTATTCTTGCAATAAAAGCCAGTCAGCCAGCCAGCAGCACCACACACCTGTGTGGGTGAGGCAGAAAGATAAGGTCAGAGCGCCCTGGGTGAACAGGAATGACGCATGACAGCCACTGATGTGCTGGGTCACTGCGCAGCTGTCAGTGAGTGACCCTCCCCGTTATCCACGCGGGTTGTGTCGGAGAGAGAGAGAGAGAGAGAGAGAGAGAGAGAGAGAGAGAGAGAGAGAGAGAGAGAGAGAGAGAGAGAGAGTAAGAAAATGGTCCCAAGTATTCAGCAGCGGCCGCGAAATAGGTCATGAATTTGAACCATTAGCAGAGGTATTCAGAGCAAGGCAGGAAAACCTCCACGTGCCGGCTTGTTATTCCTCTCTCTCTCTCTCTCTCTCTCTCTCTCTCTCTCTCTCTCTCTCTCTCTCTCTCTCTCTCTCTCTCTCTCTCTCTCTCTCTCTCTCTCTCTCTCTCTCTCTCTCTCACAACTCCAGGCTCCAACGCCCCTCCTCCATCATCCAGGGTTCCCCCCACACTCACCAGGGCTCCTCCCTCTGACCTGGTCTTCACCATCACACACATACACACACTCGTCCTACCTGAGTGTGTTCGGGACGAGTGTACAATGGCGTTGCCAGGTCACTCGAGTGAGCCGTCACTCAGCTGAAGTCTTACGTTCACTTGCTTTTCCTCCGGCTGGTGTATCCCGTTCATCTGTCACACTCTTACTGTAGAACTATAAACGACAGACTCTTCCCCACCTAACTCGTGTCTTTGGATGGGTTCTAGTCATGTTTGTTTCCTTAATCCCTTCCATCCTATGAGTAAGTCGATTCAGAAACTTTAAAAAGTACTCTTGTCTAGTGTCTTTACTCTTCCATCATGGACAAGTCTATGAGTGGTATCCTTTCCATGTAGTTCAACTCCCTTACTTGATGTTAGAATCTTTGGCTGACCACCTTTGGACCTCGTCTGGCTGACTTATACATCAGGTTGCCTGACCAGACTGACGGTGCATACTGCAGACTGGGTCTAATATCTTCTGTGTTTATATTCTTCTTAACACCTCATCCATAAACCTGAATGCATTCTGGACACACAGACCAGCTCTTAACTTACCTCCTGGACGGTTATAATAGTGTAGTGTTCTGGTGAGAGGCTGGGTACACTCCACCATCCCTCACAACCCGACCTCACAAAGAGATTCCTGTAATCTCTTCTTACCAGGAGATGGTCAGAAGAGGCGTCTTCTGCTTTACTACCTTGTTTCTACCACCCTATATAGCTTTATTTATCTATCATTATAGACAACCTCGTTATGGACCACCAAGTCATCTATTGTCTGTCCATCCCCAGTTACCTGATCTTAATTTCACTGTCTGTCGACTTTCCCTCCTCACCAGAGCAGGAGTACGTCTCGTTGTTTCTGTCGACTGTCGTATATATATATGAACGTTCCTAACTTCCCTCGTGGGCTTATTCGGATACGACTCAAGTCATGTGACAACTCATCTACACATGATCATGAACGATAGTCCTGAGGCAGTTCTCCGAGATATTCTTCTGTTTGTGTCTGGTGATTACGTATGTATTACGAGGAGAGACTTTTAGAAACAGTGAGCCAGCGACCATATCTCCAGGGGCTCGAATGCTGTCCCGTGAGATCCGTGGACCGAGACGCTTCCCACTCCACTACGAATGGTCGTGGTGGACGATGAGGGCTCGTGTGTGTGTGTGTGTGTGTGTGTGTGTGTGTGTGTGTGTGTGTGTGTAGTCAGTTCCTGCTGGTGTTGTGGGTGTGGCCTGCATCTGCTGGGTGCCGGAGATGAAGGTCAAAGTTGCTCAGGTCAGCACACGGTCGATCTAATGACCGGCGTCTCTACACCATGAGACTATAACATCATTCCTTTTTCTATGACTTTCTTTCCCCCGTCTCCCCGAGTTCCGTTTTCCTTAAGGGTGGACCAGACCTGGTGGTATTGAGGAGGACAGGAAGCCGAGCGGGCGTAGCGACCCGGAGATTTTTGCCCATAAGAAAGGGCACTCGTTCGGACAAGGTTGTCGTGAAGAGGTGATGTGACTCTGCCGGAAGGGGAGCTCAGTGGTCGTGGCAACGGAAGGTGTCGGCCAAGTCTCGGAAGCTGTTCTGGTCCAGTAAGGCCGTGAGGACGGGAGGTTTCCTGTGCGAGAGAAAAGACAGGAAATGGACACGAAGGATCGCACAGGGACGAACGAGGATGTGGCGAGTAAATGGGGGGGCAGGGAGAGAGAGAGAGAGAGAGAGAGAGAGAGAGAGAGAGAGAGAGAGAGAGAGAGAGAGAGAGAGAGAGAGAGAGAGAAGGATGTCTTAAGTGCGGGGGGGAGGGAGATTTCAAGTCAAGGTTTTCTCAGTGAGAGTCAGGGAGGAGACGGTGGAACGGTGAGGCAAGGATGGTTCTCTTAACTCACGAGGAGGATGACTGGATGTGCAGGTGATGTGTGGTGTTAATGCAACGTGCACACTCACGACACGAGAAGCAAAAACGACGTCAAGATTTATGATTAAAGAACATCGAGGAGGACGAAGCCGAGACTTGGTGGGGGTGTCCCATGTTCCACTTGAAGACTTGCTGCGGGGTTAGGGGAGAGTGACAGCAGTGTGTGTGTGTGTGTGTGTGTGTGTATGTGTGTGTGTGTGTGTGTGTGTGTGTCACGGACATGAGTCCTTTCTCAGGGTAAACACGTCGGGTGCGTAGCGAAACTCAAGTGAGTGCCAGGTGGGGAGTGCATGGGAAGCCCAGATGGTCTATGACAAGGTTATCTGCTCGTCTGACCTAAATTGTGATGGAAGAAACAGGATAGGAAAAGCAGAGGGGCCCCTCCCCAACCACCTCTCCCTCCGGCTCAACTGCTGGCAAGGAAAGAGAAAACAGGACACACCCTATCTGCAGTGTGGGGGGGAAAACGTACTGCCGTGGAAATCTTTATTGGCAAGTGTGAACGGGAGAAGTTTCCAGCCAATTTTACAAACGGCTGTGGGAATGAGGCTGTTGTAGGGAAGGATGTGCGGGTAATGTGAGGGTAATGTTGGAGAAGGACGGGTGTAAGGGTAGAGTTAGAGAAGGAGGGTAATGCTGGAGAAGGAGGGGGTTTGGTGTGTGAAAAGTAAGGTTGGAGAGGGAGGAGTGTGAAGGGTAATGTTGAGAGAGAAGAGGGGCGTGGGGATGAGGATAAAAATCTGAAAGTATTTATTGTGATCGAGTTTAGACAAGGAGGAGCCAAAGGCTACACATTACATCCAATAAAAAGAATCAGCCACATGATGGAGTAGGACTCAATACAGAGATACACAGGAGATCGAGACAAAGGAAGTGGATGATGGATGAGACCAAGAGTTCCTCAGGTCTGGATGCTGAAGAACCAGCCGTCCTGGATGGCGAGACACGTCTTGATGAGATCGTAAGATCTTTGTTTCAGTTTACGAGAGACGATCATTTAGTTTACCATGTGGTAGACAACGGAATATAGAATGCGTGTAAAGATATATGCTAACTGAATAATTGAGAACCACCTTTCCGAGTTTTAGGCTAATTTCGATCCGTGTAGCTGTCTTTTCTTAGACAACCAAGTTTCTTAGACACCATTTTTCTTGGACATCAGATTTCTTAGAAACTTATTTTCTTAGGCAACATTTTTCTTGGACATTAGGTTTCTTAGAATACGTGATCTCATGTGATTTCAATCAAAATGAACTGAATACAATAAGACAGCATAAAGCTTGTACCAAACAGCCAGTGTTAGCTTCTTCTATAGTGTATGTGGTGGATTTTGGCATTTTCCCTAATTTTGTATTTTAATTCCGGAATTGCCTTTTAAAACTCGTCCCTTTGCATTTGTATACAATTCATTCAGTCTAACATTGCCATCACATAATATCCCTGCGGCATTGATTGGCAGGGCTGTTCAAGTCATCTTGCCTCAATTGGTGTCTCCCGTTCTTGCTCTCTTGACTATACTCCTTGCATTTTCCCCTCTTTACCTTTGGTGTGTTACCTCTGATGACTTCCACGTTGTTTCTCTTTTTTTCTTTTCTAGCTCGCCTAAGCACCTAGATGACTCCAATTCGAACGTAACCATATTACTGGCCGCCTCTTGTGCCTTTTCATCCACCAATTTTTGTCCTTTCATCAAAGAAGCTGCAATTAGCATTTCTATAGCCTTTGGTAACCTTCTGATCAGCATTCCTTCTTTCTCTACCTATTCCTTTCTCTCTGGTCTATGATATTCCATTCTAAGAATCATCAGTGCTTTACGTCTGTCAACCTCCTGCTTCATGTGCCTTTCATGTCTGTTAAATCCATCAGTGCTGATTCATCAGCCTTGGATCCTAGTCTCTACCTCTTTCAAAAATCTCTCCCGTCTCGCTAACAAGCACTGGTCTTGTATGCTCTGGACTTTCTTAAACTTTACATTTACCAGACCATAAATTCCCTGATTGTTCTGTCTCTAACAGTGCGTGTTATTCTTCTCACTTAATGCCCTGTGTATCTCTGTTTGAATGCACCCTATGTCCCTGTTCCACTCCACCAGTCCTTATGCTTTAAGTCTGTTGAAGAGGCCCAGAAACTGCTCGTGATCCCGCTCCCTAGCCGCTGTCATCAGTGGTTTGTCCACTCTGTGATGTGCACCCGAAACCTGGTCCACTCTTCTTACGGGAAGACCAAAGCCAAACGGAAGCTAATCGTGGACGAACACGAGAGAAAAAGGAAAAATACAGGTAAATGACACCACACATGTAATGAGGAAGCATACCAGGCAGTTACACAGGATCTGATCGGGTCCATCCATCAGTATTAACAACTATGTAAAAATATGATAAAAAGAATGGTATACTGACCTCACACAAGGTCGCTCCACACTGCCCCCTCCCTCCTCCTCCTTCCTCAGCCCGTAACGCACCCATCCCCACACCCCCAACCTCCACCACCTGCAGCGCAGGGAATATGTGGACAGGAAATGCCAGCCAGAGGGTCAAGATTAACAACGGTGGGTAGGCAGATCAACTCCAGGCCAAGCATACAGTGCCTGACATACGTCCCGTGACGCTCCACACATACATGTACAACGTGGATTCTACATATAAGCCACAGAAAGACTCGGTACGTTACTGCTCGAGGCAGATGATCTCTGATGATCTGAGTATTACTTCTAGTTTGTTTACAGTCTTCTGACCAACGCGTCTCCTAAAGATCCACCCAAGTTTCTTTAGTTACCCCTATAATCTGCCCCTTTCCTACCCTCCTTGTATCAGGCCAATAATCTGTCCGTCCCTAATGTTCGTCGGTTCTTTTCTGCTGCTGAAAGAAGACCATATACCTCCAGTCGTCCTGGTGTGACTCTCTCTTTCTCTCCCACTCTACAGCCACAGTGTCTGCCCTTCCACACACACACACACACACACACACACACACACACACACACACACACACACACACACACACACACATCCTCTGTCTCCTTACAGACACCTTTTTTCCACCCCTCCATCTCGACCCATCTCATAAAACAACCCAGGAAATCTTGGTTCCGACTTCGAGTCATTTTTGTATAATTTCACCTTCGATTTTTCTCTCCATGTTGCCTGATGTGTACAACCCTCAGCGTTCTTATTCCCTGCAGCTCGTACAGTACTGCCAGTTTTTACATATGTCTTCACGCCCCAGAGTCGTATGCGAACACTGGCCTTAATATATTTCTTGCACTTGACTCTCAGTAAATGCGTATGTCAAGCGTAAAGCTTATATCAAGCGTAAAGCGTATATCAAGCGTAACTCAGTTATCTTTTTTTTTTACGCATGATTCATTTTTGTATCAATTTATCCTTATCTTCTGACTCAGGTCTCGTGATCTCCATGCCACCCTATGTCCTCGCTTCGTACACGTCTACACTCAGCGTCATTCCATTTTTTTCTCTCTCTCTTTCTTAGTGTGGAATGCCATTTGTTCAGAGTATCCTGAGGGTGCGTGTTGTGACACCTCGGAAAATCACTGCGACGTCATCTACATATGCAAATGAGATGCTATTTCCATCACCCGGGCCGGCCTGCTTCCTCTATTATTCACTCCGTAAGAATATGATTAGTGCGAACAGCAGAGGTGATGCCTCACCACCCTGCCTCACCCCACCACAGCTGGCAGTGACCGCTCATCACCACCATCTCTGGCTGTGACCCCTCACCATCCCTGGCTGTGACCCCTCACCATCCCTGGCTGTGACCCCTCACCATCCCTGGCTGTGACCCCTCACCATCCCTGGCTGTGACCCACACCATCCCTGGCTGTGACCCCTCACCATCCCTGGCTGTGACCCCTCACCATCCCTGGCTGTGACCCCTCACCAACCCTGGCTGTGACCCACACCATCCCTGGCTGTGACCCCTCACCATCCCTGGCTGTGACCCCTCACCATCCCTGGCTGTGACCCCTCACCAACCCTGGCTGTGACCCACACCATCCCTGGCTGTGACCCCTCACCATCCCTGGCTGTGACCCCTCACCATCCCTGGCTGTGACCCCTCACCAACCCTGGCTGTGACCCACACCATCCCTGGCTGTGACCCACACCATCCCTGGCTGTGACCCCTCACCATCCATGGCCGTGGACCCCTCACCATTCCCGTGGCTGTGACCCCTCACCAATCCCTAGGCTGTTACCCCTCACCATCCCTGTGCTGTGACCCCCCTCACCATCCCTGGCTGTGACCCTCACCATCCCTTGGCTGTGACCCCCTCACCATCCCTGGCTGTGACCCCTCTCCATCCCTGGCTGTGACCCCTCACCAAACCCTGGGGCTGTGACCACTAACCATCCTGGCTTGTGGACCCTCACCATCCCTTGGCCTGTTGACCCCTCACCATCACCTGGCTTGTGACCCTCACAACATCCCTGGCTGTGACCCACTCCATCCCTGGCTGTGACCCCCTCACCATCCCTGGCTGTGACCCCTCACCATCCCTGGCTGTGACCCCTCACCCAACCCTGGCTGTGACCTCACCATCCCTGCTGTGACCCCCTCACCATCCCTGGCTGTGACCCCTCACCTGTGACCCCTCACCATCCTGGCTGTGACCCCTCACATCCCTGGCTGTGACCCCTCACCAACCCTGGCTGTGACCCACACCATCCCTGCTGTGACCCACACCATCCCTGGCTGTGACCCACACCATCCCTGCTGTGACCCCTCACATCCCTGGCTGTGACCCCTCACCATCCCAGGCTGTGACCCCTCACCATCCTGGCTGTGACCCTTCACCATCCCTGGCTTGTGACCCCCTCACCATCCTGGCTGTGACCCCTCACCATCCTGGCTGTGACCCCTCACTATCCCTGGCTGTGACCCCTCAACCATCCCTGGCTGTGACCCCTCACCATCCCTGCTGTGACCCCTCACTATCCCTGGCTG